>NC_135536.1:115863630-116136130 GCF_045843805.1 Urocitellus parryii | reverse complement strand
AAGTTGCTGAGGCTGGCTTTGAACTTGTGATCCTCCTGCCTTAGCCTCCCTAGTCACTAGAATTACAGGCATGCACCCCCGCACCCAGTTCTATTTGATATTTTTCTATCACTTGTTTCCTTCCTTCTCTGCCTACCAGATCTTAGCCATTCACATTCTGAATAACCACTTTCTGAATTAAATTTCCTGTTAAAAACCACACAAATCAGGACTGGGTTTGTGACTCAGTAGCAGAGTGCTTGCCTAGCATGTGTGAGTCACTGGGTTCAATCCTCAGCACCATATATAAATAAATAAAAAATAAAGGTACATCAATAACTAAAAAATATTTATTAAAAAAACAAATCACTGAGATTGAAGATGTGTGTATATGTGTAAAATGGGTAAAGAAGTACATAATGAAGAGTACTGGGACAAGTGGCTTACTGAGTAATCTTGGACCAGCTTCTCATATTTATTTATTGTGGTGGGAATCAAACCCAGAGCCTTGCATAAGCTAGGCAAGTACTCTACCACTGAGCTACATTCCCAGTCCCTTGACCTACTTTTAATTGTATGGCCTATCCCTCTGTCACTTAGGCATTAAAGGAAATAAGTAAAAAAAAGGAGGAGCCACCAAACCATTCTGAGTTTAAACATTACTCTATACCATTGCTTCTACAGCCTAAAAATTTATAAAATGTAAATTGTCACATCTTGACTATTATTAAAATGTCACAATAAAAGTCATGTTTTGTATTCATGAATGAATTTACAAGGTAAATCAATGGCCCAGAGGCTCACAAAATGGAGTTCTACAAATCAGAAGGGGAGGCACCACCAAATCTAATGCTAAGAGTAATTTAGAGATGTAATTCATCTAAAAACTAAAAGAACTTTAGCTTCATCAAAGACCTCATAGACCATTTTCACTGTTCCATAACTGTCCTGCTACCAAATGGGGGACCTTAGGAAATTTAATCTCATCTGTAAAATCAAGTCTCATTAATTCATTCAACCAATATTCACTGACTGACGAGTTCTAGGCCCTGGGGATACAGAAGTGAATAAAATTGACTCTCTGATTTCAGGGAGCTTACAAATGGGTGGAGTAGATAGAAGGGGGTAGGGATGCTAGCAGAAGGAACAGATGATACTAAAATCTTATAATATTTTTCTACGAAGGAAAAAAGCAAGGAAGGTCAGAGAGTACACGTCTAAGGATCAAACTTTAAATAACACACTCATTCTCATAGAGGATTGAATCATTTCATATTTTAAAAAGTTCAAATAGTAAACCCTAAAGAAACTGTAGCTATTATTGTTGCTATTATTTTTATCGTCATTATTCTTTAATTATTCTCTAAGATGAAGGAATCATAATAAATACCTTAGAAATCACTAGTCTATGAATCCTGAATTTAAAGTTAGAATTTTTTACCTGTAAACATGTAAGTTGCATTTCTTGTATTCCAAATCATTGTTCACTCCAACTCCCCCTACAATCAGGGACACTAGTTTTTATATGTTTTCACAGATATTATGAGATATTATGAGACTTGTCTATTTCAAAAACTCTCCAAAGAAGACAGCCACATATATGTAAAACAGAGCCTCCACTACCTTATGACACACAGTGGTCATCTCCAAACTATTATTAAAATGTCACAATAAAAGAAAAGTCATGTTTTGTATTCCTGAATGAATTTACAAGGTAAATTAGAGGTTTATGTTACCACAGAGGTCAATACCTGGTAATGAAGGGAAGACAAAGTAATGCCTTTTAACTAGTTGTAAAAATGACCACCCTCAGGGCTGGGGTTGTGGCTCAGGGGTAGAGCGCTCCTCTAGCTCGAGTAAGGCCCTGGGTTCGATCCTCAGCCCCACATAAAAATAAAATAAAGGTATTGTGTCCAACTACAACTAAAAAATAAATATATTTTTTTTAAAACCATGCTCTTATCTCCAACTCTACAGTGCCCCTCTAGCATCCTACTAAGGCAGTAAGAGCAGAAGGCTGGCAATCTGGCAAAAATACTCCCTTGCCCCTTCTCTTTTCTTGCCTCTTTCGTGACATCTCTTACCCCTCTTTCTTCCTTTAAGATTATAAGCTCAACATATTTAAGCAATTCCATAAACAGAATAAACATGACCCCATAAGAATTCTCCTCTATGGCAAATGTCCTAGGTGCCAAATATTCTTAGAAGTGGCCCTAATACAAATCTTTATATTAATCTTGGGTTAATGCCCAAGTTTAAAATTTGTGACGGAATCCTGGGTAAATGAAAGCTAAGCAGGAAATTACTGTGGTTCAAATTTTTAGTTGAACGTTTTCCTAAAACAACTAGGACTTTTCTAAGAGCACTATAAATAAAGCCTTGAGACTTTCAGATATGATAAATAAATTCAGCAAAGTAGAATACAAAATCAACATATAAAAATCAATAGCTTGGCTGGGGATGTGGCTCAAGCGGTAGCGCGCTTGGCTGGCATGCGTGAGGCCCAGGTTCGATCCTCAGCACCACATACCAACAAAGATATTGTGTCTGCGGAGAACTAAAAAATAAATATTAAAAAAAATTTTTTAAAAAAAATCAATAGCTTTTCTTTACACTAACAATGAGCTCACTGAGAAACCAAAATAGCTTCAAAACATAAATACATACAATATAAATACCATATTCAGAAATAACTGTAACCAAGGAGGTAAAAATTGCTAATTTTCTATGATGAAAATTACAGAACACTGAAATAAAAAATCGAAAATGACACCAGAAGATGGAAATACCTCCCATGTTCATATATTGGCAGAATTAATATTGCTCATTGAGCTGTTTCCCTGCCCTTTCAGACCACGGAGCTGCTCATTGGGGGACTTCTTTGGCTCCGCCCACGCGACCCAGCCAATCGGCCTCAAGAGCAGGAGGATTGTGGGAGGTGGTGAGGTTTGGTGGGGGGAGAGGCTTGTGGAAGCCGGTGGTGGCAGTTGGGCTCTGAGGGTTTTTTTTTTCCTGAGGAGCTGTTTTGCTTGGCGTTTGTAGTTCTAAAAATAAAGTTAGTTTCTTTTGACAAGTGGCTCCTGAATTGTGCCCAGCCAGACTGCGGCATCTGAAAGGGCAGGGAAACAGCCCAATGAGCAGCTCCGTGGAGGAGCCAATCAGCTAGATGTTGCTGGGGCCGCTATGAGCCAATCATCAGCTGGCAGTTTGAAGGGCAGGGAAACAGCCCAATGAACATCACCGCAGAGGAGCCAATCAGCTAGATGTTGCTGGGGCCACTGTTGCTGGGGCCCCTTTGGCTGTGGCTCTCAACATCAATAAAAAAGAATAAACTGAGGTAGACCCATAATGGAATACTATGTAATAATGAAAAACAACCAAACGCTATTACATGCAACAAAATAGCTGAATGTTATAAAATAAAATTTTGAACAAAGCCACCAGACATTAGAAAGTATATACTGCATGAGTCCATTTATATTGTTTAAATGCAGGAAAAACTGATCTTTAAGAGAGAAGTCAGATACAAGTAGCCACTTTTATAGACCAGTTACTGATAGTAGGGGCATGATGGATGCCTGTGATATGCTGGTGATGGTCAGACCATAATCTAGATGGTGATTACATGGATATGTTCATTTTGTAAAAATCCACTGAGCTGCACAATTATGATTTATGTACTCTTCAGACTGTATGCTATATTTCAACAAAAAAGTATCAAAAATTATAGACAGAATCAAATACCCCCTCAAAGAAATTAATTTCTGCAATAACAATGCAAAAGAGGAAAGGGACACACAACTCAGTCTTTAAGGGTTAAGATCTCCAGGAAAAAACACAGAAAGCATTAATCACAAAATAAAATAATAATAAATTATCCTTCATCAAAATGAAAACCTCTCATCACCAAAATACATTAATAAAGTAAAATGTTAAAGATACATGATAGGGAAAAATACATATAATAGGAAAAGGACATATCTTCAGAATAGACAAATAATTTAAATAATTCTCACAAATCAGTGTATAAGAAAACAACCCAATTTTAAAATAGGGATTTTTTTAAAAATATTTTTTAATTTATTTTTTGGTGTAGATGGACACAACACAATGCATTTTATTTTTATGTGGTGCTGAGGATTGAACCTGGGTCCTGCCCATGCTAGGCAAGCATTCTACCATTGAGCCACAATCCCAGCCCTAAAATAGGGTTTTTTAAAAAAAGAAAAGAAAAAAAAATCCTTGAAGAGGCACTTAACAAAAGGAATGACTGAAATGAAGAAGTGTTCAACACCATAAGTCATTAGGATCACGCAAATTAAAGTCACAATAAGATATTACAACACTCACAAGCATGTCTAATATAAAAAAGAATGACAGCGGCAAACATTCACAAGAGTGTGCAACAACCAAAACTCTCATATTATTGCTGGTGGGAGGGTAAATTGTAGAACCAGTTTGGAAATTAGTTTGGAAGTTTTGTACAAAGAGATAAAACATACACGTCACACATTAACCAGCAATTCCATTCCCAACACCCTTCCTCAAGTGAAAACACATGCCACATACACAATAAAATGTATAAATGAATGCTCAACAAAACTTTTATAATCCATGTATAAAGACATGAATTGGCATGGACATACTTTATATACAAAGATACAAAAAATTGTGCTCTATATGTGTATTAAGAATTGTAATGCATTCTGCTGTCATGTATTTAAAAAAATAAAATTAAATAAAAAACTTTTATAGAAGTCAAAACTAGAAACACAAATGTGTATTAAAAGAAGAAAAAAATGTGGCATATTCATATGACTTTATTTATTTATTTATTGGTACCAGGAACTGAACCCAGGAGCACTTACCAACTGAGCCACATCTTTAGCCCGTTTTTTATTTATTATTTTGAGACAAGGTCTCACTAAGTTGCTTAGGGCCTCGCTATGTTGCTGAGGCTGGGTTTGAACTTTCGATCCTCCTGCCTTAGCTTCCGGAGACACTGGGATTACAGGTGCAGACCACTGCACCCAGAAAGTGTTTTTTAAAAGAACTACTAATAGTCGAGTGTGGTGGCACAGAATCCCAGTGGCTCAGGAGACAGAGGCAGGAGGATCGTGAGTTCAAATCCAGTCTCAGCAATTTAGCGAGACGCTAAGCAACTCTGTGAGACCCTGTCTCTAATAAAATATAAAATAGGGCTAGAACTATATTACAGAGCAATAGTGACAAAAACAGCATGGTACTGGTACCAAAACAGGCGGGTGGACCAATGGTATAGAATAGAGGAAACAGAGACTAATCCATAAAGTTACAACTATCTTATATTTGATAAAGGGGCTAAAAGCATGCAATGGAGGAAGGATAGCATCTTCAACAAATGGTGATGGGAAAACTGGAAATCCATATGCAACAAAATGAAACTGAATCCCTTTCTCTCATCATGCACAAAAGTTAACTCAAAATGGATCAAGGAGCTTGATATCAAATCAGAGACTCTGTGTCTGATAGAAGAAAAAGTTGGCTCTGATCTACATATTGTGGGGTCGGGCTCCAAATTCCTTAATAGGACGCCCATAGCACAAGAGTTAATAACAAGAATCAACAAATGGGACTTACTTAAACTAAAAAGTTTTTTCTCAGCAAGAGAAACAATAAGAGAGGTAAATAGGGAGCCTACATCATGGGAACAAATTTTTACTCCTCACACTTCAGATAGAGCCCTAATATCCAGAGTATACAAAGAACTCAAAAAATTAGACAATAAGATAACAAATAACCCAATCAACAAATGGGCCAAGGACCTGAACAGACACTTCTCAGAGGAGGACATACAATCAATCAACAAGTACATGAAAAAATGCTCACCATCTCTAGCAGTCAGAGAAATGCAAATCAAAACCACCCTAAGATTCCATCTCACTCCAGTAAGATTGGCAGCCACTATGAAGTCCAACAACAACAAGTGCTGGCAGGACTGCAAATTGGTGCGGCCAATTGGAAAGCAGTATGGAGATTCCTGGGAAAGCTGGGAATGGAAACACCATTTGACCCTGCTTTTGCCCTTCTCGGACTATTCCCTGAAGACCTTAAAAGAGCATGCTACAGAGATCTGCCACATCGATGTTCATAGCAGCACAATTCACAATAGCTAGACTGTGGAACCAACCCAGATGCCCTTCAATAGATGAATGGATAAAAAAAAATGTGGCATTTATACACCAGGGAATATTACGCAGCACTAAAAAATGACAAAATCATGGAATTTGCAGGGAAATGGATGGCACTAGAGCAGATTATGCTTAGTGAAGCTAGCCAATCCCTAAAAAACAAATACCAAATGTCTTCTTTGATATAATGAGAGCAACTATGAACAGAGCAGGGAGGAAGAGCAGGAAGAAAAGATTAACATTAAACAGAGACATGAGATGGGAGGGAAAGGGAGAGAAAAGGGAAATTGCATGGAAATGAAGGGAGACCCTCATTGCTATACAAAATTACATATAAGAGGTTATGAGGGGAATGGGAAAATAAACAAGGAGAGAAATGAATTACAGTAGATGGGGTAGAGAGAGAAGATGGGAGGGGAGGGGAGGGGGGATAGTAGGGGATAGGACAGGTAGCAGAATACAACAATTACTAATAGGGCATTATGTAAAATTGTGGATGTGTAACCGACGTGATTCTGCAATCTGCATTTGGGGTAAAATTGGGAGTTCATAACCCACTTCAATCTAATGTATGAAATATGATATGTCAAGAGCTTAGTAATGTTGTGAACAACCAATAAAAAAATAAAATTAAAAAAAAAAAGTCAGAAGGTGGACTTGGGCAGGACTTTGGAAACTTCCCTGGGACTCTCAATAGAACTGGAAAATATGAGGGATGTGTGTCCCTCTCCTTTCTGAGAGGGAGGACCCTCTCTTTCCCTTGAGAGTGTACCCTCTTTCCCTTTTCTATTCCTCCTAATAAACTCATGCCTGTAACTCTGCAAAAAAAAAAAAAAGTTTATCATCTGTATAAGTTTGTATAAACAACTTTTTGCTTTTGAGATTTATAAAAAATGGTATCATATTGTTGTATTACTTTTGTATAACTGTACAACAAATTACCAAACTTGATGTCTTAAGACAATAAATATTTATGATGTCTCAAAAAGAAATAAGATAAAATAAAATAGGGCTAGAGATGTGGCTCAGTGGTCCAGTGCCCCCAAGTTCAATCCCTGGTACAGCCCCCCCCAAAAAACTACTAATACATACATCACCATAAATGAATTTTAAAAACACTGTGTTTTGCAAAAGTTGTGTTGCCCAAAGTTAAATAATAGAAACTGTATGGCTGACTCTCTTTAAGTATAACTTATATGGAAATTCAAAATCAATTCATAGATACAAAAATCAGAACAAGGGTTGCATTTGGGTAAGAGAAAGGAGAACTTGAAAATAACATGAGGAAACTTTCTGAATAATGAAATGTTTAATTTGCTCTGAATGATGAATATACATATATATGTGTATGTATTTTTATATATATATATATATATATATATATATAAATACAAGTGTACACATTCATCAAAATTCAAAAGTTTTGATTTGTAGTTCTTACTAGCACTGAAAATAAAACAAAAACAGGGAAAAAGTTCAGATATATATACTACTTTTTGTGTAAATTACAAGTTAACACAATTCCTCAAGATTAAATATAGAATTATCATATCAGCAACTCCACTTCCAGGTGTGAATTCAAAGCTGGGTCTCAAAACAGATATCTGTACATCAATTTTCACAGCAGCATTACTAACAGTAGTCAAAAGGTGGAAACAACCCAAATGTGCAGCAACAGATGAATGGATAAACAACATGATATAAGTATATAATGGCATATTATTTGACCTTAAAATGGAATTAAATCCTGATACATTCTATAACACTTAAGAATAATAAGCAAGACACAAAGGGCAAATATTGAATGATACCACTTATATAAGGTATCTATCCTACTCAAATTCATATACAGATAGTTGTTGCCAGAGGCTGGGGAAATGGAGAGATTGTTCAATGGCTACAAAATCTCAACAAGGGAAAAACAAAAAAGTTCTGGAGGTGGATAGTGTTCCTGGTTGCAAAACAATGTGAATGTACTCAACAACACAGAACTATACACTTAAAAATGGTAAATTCTGTTATGTGTATTTTAACACAATTAAAAAAAATACAAAGGTGCCATAAACATATTTGGAGAAAAAGATGGTCTTTTTAACAAATAATGCTAGGAAAACTGGTTATCCATCGAAAAAGAAAAAGACTAGATCCTTATCTCTCATCCTCCACAAAAATCAACGCAAAATGGATCAAAAACCTAGGAATTAGATTGGAAACTATGCAACTCCCAGATAAAAACAAAGGTTCAACACTCCAGCATACAGGTACAGCAACAACTTTCTCAACAGGACCCCTAAAGTTCAAGAAATAGTGCCAAGAGTTAATAAATGAATAGTATCACATTAGAAAACTTCTACACAGCAAAGGAAACAAGAATGTAAAAAGACAATCTATACAATGGGAGAAAATCTTTGATAGCTACTCTTCTGATAGAGGATTAATATCCAGAATATAAAGAACTCAAAAAACATCCAAAATTCAAATAATCCAATTAGTAAATGGGAAAATGAATTAAACAGACACTTTTCAAAAGAAGAAATACAAATGACCATCAAATATATGAAGTGTTCAATATCATTAGCAATTAGGGAAATGAAAATCAAAACTACGCTGAGATTTCATCTTACTCCAGTCAGAAGGGCAGCCAGCAGGTCCATGGTATGGGGCTTGCCCTACATGGGTGAGGCACTGGGTTCGATCCTCTGCACTACATAAAAATAAATAAATAAAGCAAAGGAATCATGACCATCTACAGCTAAAAATATTTTAAAAAGAGAAAAGAATACAAAAGTAATAAGTGCTGGAAAGGATTTGGAGAAAACAGGAATACTTTTACACTGCTGGTGGAATTGTAAATTAGCACAACCACTATTAAAATCAGTGTGGAGGTTCCTCAAAAGACTAGGAACCAACATATGACCCAGCTATACCATTCCTTACCATTTATCCGAAAGAATTCAAGCTACCAACTACAGTGATGCAAACATACCATGTTTATAGCAGTACAATTCACAAGAGACAAACTTTGCAACCAGCCTAGGTGTCCACCAATGGATAAATAGATAAAAGAAAATGTAGTTTATATACAACGGAGTTTTTATTCAGTCATTAAAAAGTGAAATTATGCCATTTGGAGGGAAATAGATAGAACTTGAGATTATGTTAAGCAAAACAAGCCCAAAATCAGAAGATCAAGCATCATATGTTTTCTTTTATATGTGGAAGCTGGAGAGGAAAAAGGAAAAGAAAGGATGGGTGATCTCATGAAAAGGAGTTAGTAGAGCAGAGGAAAGGAAGCAGGGGGAAGGACAGGAGGAAAACAGGAAATACTGGGGAATGATATTGACCAAATTATATTGTTTTATCACATGCATGTACAAATATATAACAATAAATCCCATCAATAGGTAAAACTATAATGCGTCAATAAAAAAAAAAGCTTGGCTCATGCATTTAATCAGTTGAATAATGAGGCAAAAGACAGATTACAACAGGTTGAAAAGAGAATCAGAATTGAGGATGCAGAAACAAGTAAACTATTCTTTAAAAAAGCAAATGAAATGGGGCTGAGGTTGTGGCTCAGTGGTAGAGCACTTGCCTAGCCTAGCACGCGCAGGGCCCTGGGTCTGATCCTCAGCACCACATAAAAATAAAATAAAAAACAAAATAAAGGTATTTGTCCATCTACAACTTAAAATTTCTCTTTTTTTTAAAGCAAATGAAAGAGTCACTCACTAGAATTAGTGAGTTTTGAATTAGTGTGTTTTGAAGACACTGTGGGAATAGTTTCACATGGACTGCAGATTGAATGAGATAATAAATAAATTAAGTAACTCTACAATTTTGTATATACAAGAACCATAAAGAATGAAATTATGGCATTTTCAGGTAAATGGATGGAACTGGAGAATATCTTGGTAAGTGAAATAAACCCATCCCAAAAAACCAAAGGCCAAATATTTTCTCTGATTGGTGGATGCTAATTCACAATGTGGGGGGAGGGTAGGGAAAAACAGAGGTACTGTGGATTAGGTAAAGGGGAGTGAAGGGAGGGGAGGGGGTACAGGGATAGGAAAGATAGTAGAATGAATTGGACATTATTACCCTATGTTCATATAAGATTACACAACCAGTGTGATTCTATATCATGTACAACCAGAAAAAATGAGAAATTATACTCCATTCATGTATGATGTGTCAAAATGCATTCTACTGTCATGTATAACTAATTAGAACAAATTTTTAAAACATTAAATTCTGAAATGTTACAATGTAGCCATGAACTTTGAAAACAGGATACTGAGTAAAATAAGCCAGACACAAAAGGGCATATATTATACGATTTCACTCATATGAAATATCTAGACTAGGTGAATTCATAGATACAGAATGCAGAATGGAGGTGACCATGATTTGGGGAGAGAGGGAAAATAGGAAGATATTATTTAATGGGTACAGATTTTCTGTTTGGGAGGATGAAATATTTGGGGGGGGTTATTATTTGTTTTTATTTCTTATATACATGACAACAGTGCAATGTATTACAATCATAATTATCCATTCACAGAACAATTTTTCATAACTGTGTATAAAGTATGTTCATGCCAAATTATGCCATTATACATGAGCTCTTATTATTTTTTTTTGCATTACAATTCTTAATATACCTTTATACCACAATTTATCGTATCTCTGTTTGTATATAAGGTATCTTGACACCAAATTTACATCTTCATACATGTATTTTGTATAGTGATGAGGGTCTCCTTCCACCATCCATGCTATTCCCCTTCTCCTTCCCTTTCCCTCCCACCCCTATTCTCTATCTAGAGGTAATCTTCCTCCCATGCTCTCCCTCCCTACCCCATTTTAAGTCACCTCCCCTTACATCAGAGAATTTGGCATTTGTTTTTTTGGGATTAGCTAACTTCACTTAGTATAATCTTCTCTAATGGCATCCATTTTCCTGAAAATGCCATGATCTTATGCTTTTTTAGGGCTGAGTAATATTCCATTGTGTATAAATGCCACATTTTTTATCCATTCATCCACTGAAGGACATCTAGGTTGGCTCCACAGTCTAGCTATTGTGAATTGTGCTATTATAAACATTGATGTGGCTGTGTCCCTGTAGTATGCTGTTTTTAGGTCCTTTGGGTGTAGTCCAAGAAGAGGAATAGCTGGGTCAAATGGTGGTTCCATTACCAGCTTTCCAAGGAATCTCCATACTGCTTTCCAAATTGGCTGCACCAATTTGCAGTCCCACCAGCAATGTATGAGTGTTGCTTTTTCCCCCACATCCTCACCAGCACTTGTTGTTGTTTGTCTTCATAATGGCTGCCATTCTTACTGGATGAGATAGTGAGATGGTATCTTAGAGTAGTTTTAATTTGCATTTCTCTGATTGTTAGAAATGATGAGGATTTTTTTTGTATATTTGTTGATTGATCATATATCCTCTTCTGAGAAGTGTCTGTTCAGGTCCTTGGCCCATTTATTGATCGGATTATATTATTATGTCCTTGGCCCATTTATTGATTGGATTATATTGTTGTTGTTGTTGTTGTTATTATTATTATTATTATGGTGCTTATCTTGTTGAGCTCTTTATATACCCTAGAGATTAGAGCTCTATCTGATGTGTGAAGGGGTAAAAATTTGTTCCCAGGATGTAGGCTCCCTATTCACCTCACATATTATTTCTTTTGCTGAGAAAAAACTTTTTTGTTTGAATCCATCCCATTTATTGATTCTTGGTTTTAATTATTGTGCTATAGGCGTCTTATTAAGGAAGTTGGGGCCTAGCCCCATGTGATGGAGATTAGGACCTACTTTTTCTTCTATTAGACTTACTCTGATTTAATTCCTAGATCCTTGATCCATTTTGAGTTAACTTTTGTGCATGGTGAGAGATACGAATTCAATTTCATTTTGTTGCATATGGATTTCCAGTTTTCCCAGCACCATTTGTTGAAGATGCTATCCTTTCTCCAGTGCATGCTTTTGGCACCTTTGTCTAATATAAGGTAGTTGTAATTTTGTGGGTTAGTCTCTGTGTCCTCTATTCTTTACCATAGCCTGTTTTGGTGCCAGTACCACGCTGTTTTTGTTACTATTGCTCTGTGGTACAGTTTAAGGTCTGGTGTATCGATACCACTTCTATTCAACGTAGTTCTTGAAACACCGACCAGAGCAATTAGACGAAAAAAATTAAAGGAAAACTATAGGAAAAGAAGAACTTAAACTAGCATTATTTGCTGATGATATGATTCTACACCTAGAAGACCCAAAAAAAACTCTACCAAGAAACTTCTAGAACTAGAATTCAGCAAAGTGGCAGGATATAAAATCAACACTCATAAATCAAAGGCATTTCTGTATATCCGTGACAAATCCTCTGAAAAGGAAATGAAGAAAACTACCCCATTCACAATATCCTCAAAAAAAAAAAATAAATAAAATACTTGGGAATCAACTTAACAAAAGAGGTGAAAGATCTACACAATGAAAACTATAGAACCCTAAAGAGAGAAATAGAAGACTTTAGAAGATGGAAAGATCTACCTTGCTCATGGATAGGCAGAATTAATATTATTAAAATGACCATACTACCAAAAGCACTATACAAGTTTAATGCAATTCTGATCAAAATCCCAATGGCATTCCACATAGAAATAGAAAAGGGATGATGAAATATTTGTAGAAATGGATGTAGTGGTGATTTACATTGTAAATGTATTTGATGCCACTGACCTGTATATTAAAAATGTTTAAAATGGGCTGGGTGTGGTGCCACACACCTGTAATCCCAGTAACTTGGAAGGCTGAAGCAGAAATATCTCAATTTCAAGGTCAGTCTCAGCAATTTAGTAAAGCCCTAAGCAATTTAGCAAGACCCTATCTGAAAACAAAAAAAATAGAAAGGGTTGAGCATCTAGTTCAATGGTAAAGTGCCCCTAGATTCAATCTCCAGTCAAAAAAATAAATAAATAAATAAAATGGTGGGCTGGGAATGTAATCCAGTTGGTAGAGAGTTTTCCTAACATGTACAACAGACCAAGGTTCAATACTTGGCACTAATAAAAGGAAAAAAAAGTTTAAAATGGCAAATTTTATGTATTTTATCACAATATAAAAATTCTTCTTAAGTGATTCAGAAGGCTAAAGCAACTTAGTGAGGCTCTAACCAAGTCAATGAGACTCTGTTTCAAAAAAATATATATAAAAAGGGCTA
This sequence comes from Urocitellus parryii, assembly GCF_045843805.1. Taxonomy (NCBI): domain Eukaryota; kingdom Metazoa; phylum Chordata; class Mammalia; order Rodentia; family Sciuridae; genus Urocitellus; species Urocitellus parryii. The sequence goes on along the minus strand of NC_135536.1, from coordinate 116,122,750 downwards.
AGGATGTGGCTAAGTGGTAAGGCACCCTGGGGTTAAATCCCAAAAATAAAATAATAAAAGAAGACATTAAGTCAAACTGAGATCAAGTTTCTCACATAATAAATACATTCCCCTAGTTTGTGTACAAAACTCATCCCTGGCTATAACCATACCAAATGGATAAGGTCTTCAATGGAGATTCCTTTAAAGAAAGAAATATACTTATGAAGTAAATCACTTCACTCACTTCAGTGATGACTAAGGTCCTCAACTGAAAGCCAGAAGAAAGTCACCTGAGATCACATCATGGGGAGAAAGGAAGGGAACCTCAGTAGTCCCATGAAGGATAATATTTTCTCAGAACTACTGAATAGTTCTGATAAACAATTATAAAAAGGAAGCTGCTAGTTCTTGAAAAAATCTTGATATATTTGGACAAAAACTCAAATAGAAAGCTGTGTATCCCTTCCACAGCTTTCTGTCTTTAAGACTGAAAAGGCAAACTGGGATATGGACCTGTAAAACTGAGGAGGGAGTGTGGAGGACAGGGGACAATATTCATTCTCAGTCAAAATATCTTCATCTGCTGCTTGCTCAAATTCTACTTGCTAATCCAACTAACATGAGAATTCTTCAAGTTAGACCTATCACTTCCTGCCTCCCACTTTGAAGTTACTATTTAATTAGAACAGTGGTTATCAACTGGGAACAATTTTGTCCACCTGCCCACCCCCAAATCTGGAGACATTTTTGATTGTCAAAACTGAGTGCTACTGGTATCTACCTTGTAGAGGGTGGGGTGCTGAAAATCATCCTATAATACACAGAACAACTTCCACAACAAAGAATTATCTTGCTCAAATGTCATTAAAGCTAAAGGAAAAAAAACCCTGAAATAGAGGTTTAAAAGAAATTTAAGGAAGTCACAGCGAAATGAGATCATTTTTTGTTTAAAATACTACATTGAGTAAGATACTAAACTTTACAACTGTATAATCAGTTTTATTTTTTCAGTATTAGTGACTTAAGTTATTTTGCTGTTCTGTTCTTATAAATTGAATGAAATTATAAGAGGATTCTGACAGTAGGCATTTTGTACATCTGTATATATTTTGTTCAAATGAAAATAATGACAAAAAATAAAATACTACTTTAACTTTTAATTTGCCAGTTAAAACTCATAAATCCTTAAGGAGGGCTGGGAGACATAGCTCAGTTGGTAGAGTGATTGCCTCATATGCACAAGGCCATGGGTTCAATCCCCAGCACACAATAATAATTAAATAAATAAATAAAACTTTATCTAAAAGAAAAAAAATCCTTAAAAATAATATTTCCCTGTTTTCTTAATAGTTTCCAAATTTCAATAATAAATTTATTCTGAATTTCTCACTAGAAAACTATAAACTTATATTTCTACATAAAGGATATTAATTATTTCATTTTTCCATAATACTGTATTTACCTAAAGACTCTTCCTTCAAGTTGGCTCTGTCTGTATTTTTTCCTACTTAATCTTATTCATTATTTCTCTATTTCTGGAACAGGAGTGACCAAAAATGGAGTTTACTGCACCATCTTTGTTGAGAGCCACAGCCAAAGGGGCCCCAGAACTTCCAGCTGCCAGCAAACTTCCAGCTGCCGGCTGATGCTCACAGTGGCCCCAGCAAAATCTAGCTGATTGGCTCCTCTGCGGTGATGTTCATTGGGCTGTTTCCCTGCCCTTCAGACTTCCAGCTGATGATTGGCTCACAGCGGCCCCAGCAACATCTAGCTGATTGGCTCCTCTGCGGTCATGTTCATTGGGCTGTGTCCCTGCCCTTCAGACTACGGAACTGCTCATTGGGGGACTTCTTTGGCTCCGCCCACGCGACCCAGCCAATCGGCCTCAAGAGCAGGAGGATTGTGGGAGGTGGAGTGGTTTGTGTGGTGAGAGGCTTGTGGAAGCCGGTGGTGGCAGTTGGGCTCTGAGGGTTTTTCCTGAGGAGCTGTTTTGTTTGGCGTTTGTAGTTTTAAAAATAAAGTTTGTTTCTTTTGACAAGTGGCTCCTGAATTGTGCCCAGCCAGACTGCGGCAATCTTAACTGGAAGCCCAATTTGACACTGCAAGTCAAAAATTTTACTGAATAATATTACAACCAAGTTTTATACAAAACAATTTTCAAATATGTTGGTTCTGACCAGGCTGATCTCAAATTTATAATCTTCCTTCCTCTGCCTCCTGAGTCACTAGGATTATAAGCATGGACCACTGAACCCAGCAACTATACTTAAGTACTTCTGTGAGTATGGGTGCTTAAGTTATTTATTTATTTGTTTGTTTGTTTATTTATTTATGGGTGCTGGGACTCAAATCCAGGGCCTCAGACATGATAGACAAGCAATTAATAGGATAAATTTTAAATAATTTCTATACCATAATTATACCCACCCATCACTTTAGTTCCACATCCTACAAACAGTGAGAGGGAAAAAGATGGTGCTTAGCTAAAACTTTACTTCCAAAAATATGTCAAGACTACACTCTTTCAGTAGTTCTTTAAATCTGCCTTCCTTTTCAGACTCAGAAAAGAATATTGAAAATTCTTGGATTTTTTTTTAAACCAAATGGTACTGAATAACGTTCTTTGAGTCCAATTTCTAAAGAAAATCCTGAAATAACATTTCTTTAAAAAAAAAAAAAAGTTTGGCATGGTGGCATATACCTGTAATCCCAGCAACTCAAGAGGCTGAGGTAAGAAGATCACAAGTTCAAGAGCAGCCTCAATGACAAAGCAATACCTTCAGCAAGTTGGCAAGACCCTGTCTCAACACAAAGAAATAAAAAGGAGTGGGGATATAGCTCAGTGGGAAAGCACCTCTGGGTTTAATCCTCAGTACTACAAAAACAAGCAAACAAACAAAAAAATAAACTAAACATTAAGAGAGGCAATCCTCAAAAACAAAAGAAAACTCAACTAAAAATAGTTGAAGGACTTGAATAAGACATTTCTTCACAAAAAATAGACAATTTAGTTATTAGGGAAATGTAAATCAAGGGGCTGGGGATGTGGCTCAAGTGGTAGCGCGCCCGTCTAGCATGCACGCGGCCCAGGTTCGATCCTCAGCACCACATACCAACAAAGATGTTGTGTCTGCCGAAAACTAAGAAATAAAATGTTAAAATTCTCTCTCTCTCTCTCTCTCCTCACTCTCTCTTTAAAAAAAAAAAAAAAAAAGAAATGTAAATCAAAATCATAAGATCAACATTAAATGCTTTTTAATTAGATGCTTTTTTTTAAGGCACAAAACAAGTTTTAGGAAGGATGTAGAAAACTGAAGCACTCAAACATTGCTGGGCCAAATGTAAAATTATACAGCTGCTATAGGGAAAAGTCTGTAGTTCCCAAACACAGTTACTATATGACCCAGCAATTGCATTCCTAGCAATATATTCATTTCCAAAAGAATTAAAAGCAAGAATTCCAGCTGATAGTTGTACATCAATGTTCACTACTCAGCATTACTCAAAAATAGCCAAAAATTAGACAAAAAGTGTCCATCAATACATGAATAGATGAACAAAATGTGAATACATACAATGGAATATTATTGAGCCTTCAAATCCAGTGAAGTTCTGATATGTGCTAAGACATAGCCTTGAAAATACTTAAGTGTAATAAGCCACGCAGAGAAGGAAAAATATTTTGATTACACTTTTATAAAATATCTAAAATAGGCAAATTCACATACTCTAATCACTAAACAATAATGTCCCATTCTCTACAGGCAGCTAATATTTAATGATTACTTTCTATTTGGAATGATGAGAAAGTTTTGGAGATAGTGAAAATGGTTATACAATATTATGAATAATTAATGAAATTGAAATGAATGGTTAAATAGAAATTTTGTCATGTATATTTCACCACAGTTAAAAATAATAATGTGGGGCTGAGGTTGTGGCTCAGCAGTAGAGCGCTTGCCTAGTATGTGCGAGGCGCTGGGTTCAATCCTCAGCACCACATAAAAATAAAAATAAACGTATTGTGTCCAACTACAACTAAGGAGAAATATTTAAAATAATAATGAAAATGATGATGTAGGGCTAGGGTCGTGACTCAATGGTAGAGCACTTGCCAGCATGTATGAGGCACTGGGTTTGATTCTCAGTACCACATATAAGTAAATAAATGAAATAAAGGTCCATCAACAACTACAAAAATTTTTCTTAATAATAGTATATAAAAAAATTTTAAAATAATAATATATCAAAAGAATTGTACATTTTTAAATATATATTTTTTAGTTGTAGTTGGATACAATAACTTTATTTTATTTATTTATTTTTATGTGGAGCTGAGGATGGAATCTAGTACCTCACAAGGCTAGGCAAGCGTTCTACCACTGGGCCACAACCCCATTTTAAACAGGCAAACTGTGTGGTTAAAAAAGGGGGGAAAAAGGCATATTTATATGTGAATGAAAATAATCAACATTGCTATCTGCTTAAGGATTTGATTGGAAAGGCAGTCTCCCATGAGAACTCCTTTTAAAAATTTGCTTTTATTTTAAATTAATTTCAGACTTAGAGAAAAGTCAAAAAAAATGTGCAAAGATTTTCTATAAAACTTTAACTCACAGGATGGTGCAGTGAGTGGCATGTGCCTGTAGTCCTAGCTACTCTGGTGGCTAAGGCAGGAGGATCACTGGAACCCAGGAATTTGAGACAAGACTGGTCAATATAGCAAGACCCCAGCTCAAAAAATAAATAAGTAATTTAAAAATAAGAGAGAGGGCTGGGGATGTGGCTCAAGCAGTAGCACGCTCGCCTGGCATGCGTGCGGCCTGGGTTCGATCCTCAGCACCACATACAAAGAAAGATGTTGTGTCCGCCGAAAACTAAAAAATAAATATTAAAATTCTCATTCTTTCTCTCTCTCTCTCTCTCTCTCTCTCTCTCTCTCTCCCCCCCATCACTCTCTTTAAAAAAAAAAGAATATTTAAAAAAAAAACAAAGATGTTGTGTCCACCAAAAACTGAAAAATAAATATTAAAAAAATTCTCCCTCTCTCTCTCTCTCTCAAAAAAAATAAATAAATAAAAATCAGAGAGAAAATAAAAAGATACAGGTTAAAAATAAAGAAAAACAAGATCTCTTCACAGATGGCATCACTGTCTACATTTTTTAAATTCCAAAAATCTAAGAAAAAGCTACTAGAATAAGTGAGTTTAGCAAGACGGTGGGAAACAAAATCAACATGCAATCATATTTCTATATTCTAAAAATGAACAACTGGGAACTAAAATAAAAACTGCCATTTACAATAGAACCCCAAAACATGAGTGTTGAGAGCCACAGCCGAAGCGGCCCCAGCAAACTTCCAGCTGATTGGCTCCTCTGTGGTGATGCTCATTGGGCTGTTTCCCCGGCCTTTCAAACCACGGAGCTGCTCATTGAGGGACTCTTTTGGCTCTGCCCACACAACCCAGAAGTCTGCCTCAAGAGCCGAAAATGACCTGGAAGTTCGGGTGGAGTGCTGGCCAGAAGTGCCGGTGGTTGCGGTTGGGCTCCCGGGGAATTCCTGGAGAGCTCCTGTGGTGCGGCATGGGTGCTAAACATAAAGTTCATTCCTGCTTGACAAGTGGCTCGTGAATTCTGCCCAGCCAGACTGCGGCATTTGGTGGCCCGAATGGGGAACGACTGAGGGTAAGTAATAAGGTAAACTGCTTGCCCCTGAGGGGACTAGAGGATGGGTAGCCATTTTAAGATTCTTCTTTCGTTTTGTTTCACTTTTAAGTTCCCTGTCCCTGGAGACAGGGGAGACAAAAGAAAAACCGCTCACATATGAGGAAAAACTATTTGCGTCTGAGGAACAGATAGAGAGAAAGGACGGATGGACATTTCAGGAGGATAGAAAGGCTGATATAATCAATTTTTGTTCCATTTTTGTTTTGGTTTTCTTTTGCATTATCTTAGTGAGGGATATCTTTGTCATGGAAATATGGAATTAAAAATTAGTAAAAAACAAACTGAAAAAATGTTAAGTAAATTGTTAGAGGAAGGAGGCACCCCAGTAAAATCAAGAACAATTAGGGCATATGTTGAAGATTTAAAAAGGATAGAAAAGGAAAGCCCAGGAACTCTGCCAGTTGGCACATTACTGTTATGGACATTGGTACAATCTTGTTTACTTAGTCAAGGAGAAGACATTTTAGATCAAGTAAAAGAGGAGGCCTCTCGAGATAGTCAGAAAGGGGAAGAAAGTTTAGAGCAGAAAAAGCCATCAGGGGAAAAGATACAACAGGAGACTGCTACTAACACCTTTCTATCACCAGAGGGCATAAGTGTCCAACCAACAGCTCCACCTATGGAGACAACATATGCTGGGAGGACCCAACCCCCATAGTTGATAGATGGGATCCTGAGACAGGACCTCAAAGATTAGTATGCCCTGTATTTGAGCAGGCAGGAGGGCAGCGAATTCACCATGCTTTAGAATTCAAAACAGTGAAGCAGCTAAAAGAGGCTGTAACAACCTACGGTCCTCAAGCACCCTTCACTGTAAGCATGGTCGAATCCATTACCAATTTGAACATGACACCAGCAGATTGGACTAGTATGTGTAAAGCTGTACTAAATGAATGACAATACCTGTTATGGAAGGTTGCCAATGAGAAATTCTGAACGGAAACGGCTAGGTGAAATGCAGCAGCCAGTTATCCTCAGAGAAATCTAGATATGTTGTTAGGAAAGGGACCTTATGATGGTCAGCAGCAACAAATTGGATATGATCCTGCCATATATTCACAAATTGCTGCAGATGCGGTTAGGGCATGGAAGACTTTACAAGGAAATGGAGATTTACAAGGTCAATTATCTAAGGTAATACAAGGAGCTACTGAACCTTATGCTGAATTTGTAGATAGGCTTATTCAAACAGCTACCAGAGTTTTTGGGGATACAGAACAAGCAATGCCATTAATTAAACAGCTAGCCTATGAAGAAGCAAACAGATGGTGCAAGGAGGCCATTAGACCATGGAAACATGGAGATTTAAACACATATATTAAATTATGGAGAGACATTAATGAACAAGGGTAAGTCTTGGCAGCTGCAGTACAACAGGCTTTAGATGCAAGGCCAAAAACATGCTACAATTGTGAACAAACAGGACATTTTAAAATTAATTGCCCCATACAAGGAGGGTTTAACAAAACTAGATATCAAAGGGGTAGAATACTGGGTATTTGCCCACGATGCCATAGAGGGAGACATTGGGCTAATAAATGCCGTTCTCAAACCACCACAGAGGGTACTCCGTTATCAAAAAATGGACAAGGACCAGTTGTTACCCACGATAACATGGAGAAAGGCATTGGGCTCCATTGCCAAAAAACGGACAGGGGGGCCCAATGCTCTGGGGCCCACAACCACAAATATACAGGGCACTGGAGGAACCCAGCAACACCATCAGGGTAGTGCCCAGGACACATTATCTTAGATCCCTCACTAGACAAACCAGAGGAAGCACAGGATTGGACATCTGCGCCTCCGCCAAAGCAGTACTAACTTCGAGATGGGAGTTCAAATCATTCCCACAGGGGTAAAAGGGCGTCTTCCCCAAGGAATACTAGGCATATTATTGGGACGCAGTTCTTCTACTCTAAAAGGACTTATGATATAAGTCCTGGGGTAATTGATCCCAATTATGAAGGTGAAATGAAAATTAGAGCCAGTACTCCAAGGGTATATCAGTAATTTCACCAGGAGATAGAATAGCACAGTTATTAATAATACCCAGCTTACATGATAAATTTTCCAGTCGTACTGTAGAAAGAGGTTCCAGGGCATTAGACTCCACAGGTGTAGATTGGGCTATGCTTTCTTTAAATTTAGATTCTCGATCCATGCTAAAACTAAATATTCAAGGACATGAATTTAATGGGCTACAGGATACAGGTGCAGACCTTAGCATCATCTCTCATCAAGAATGGCCAAAACATTGGCCGTTACAACAAGCCACTCAAACGTTTCAAGGCCTAGGAGTGGCGACTAATCCCCATAGAAGTGTGATGGTATTAGATTGGAAGGATCCTGAAGGATGTAAGGGAAGTATACAGCCATATGTATTGGATCATCTTCCTATAAATTTACGGGGACGAGATGTCCTAGACCAATTAGGACTAACATTAACAAATAACATCAATTCAAATGCGCTCACTATTATGGCTAGACAAGGTTTTAGGAAAGGAAAAGGATTGGAAGAAAAAGGACAAAGTATAGTGGCACCAATACAAATAGATCAAGAAATAGATAGACATGAATTGGGTTTTCAGGAGGGGTCACTGAGACAATAAAAATTACTTGGAAATCAGAAAAACCAGTATGGGTTCCTCAGTGGCCCCTGACTAAAGAAAAGGTACAAGCAGCCCATGACCTGGTCAAACAACAATTAGCGGAGGGACATACAACCTTCTGTACCTCCCCATAATACTCCCATTTTTGTCATCAAAAAGAAATCTAGTAAATGGAAATTATTGAAAGATTTAAGAGCCATTAATAATGAGATGGTTATTATGGGACCTGCTCAATCGGGGATTCCCCAATTGTCTGCTTTGCCAAAAACCTGGTATGTTTTAGTTATAGATATTAAAGATTGCTTTTTTTTGAATTCCAATTCATCCTGAGGATAGTCCACGTTTTGCATTTACTATCCCTGCGCTGAATCATGAAGGTCCTAATCAGAGATATGAATGGAAAGTACTCCCTCAAGGGATGGCTAACAGCCCAACTATGTGACAAATTTATGTTAACAAAGTAATCCAGCCACTTAGAAATCAAAATCCTGAACTACAAGTATTTCACTATATGGATGATGTATTATTAGCACACAAAGATAAAAATACATTGCTAGAATGTTCTGCCACACTTACAAACTTATTAAAAAATTATAATCTAGAGATAGCAATAGATAAAGTACAATTAAATTTTCCAATTAATTATTTAGGAGTTCTATTATCCTCGACCATGGTCCATCCACCAAAAATTCAAATACGAGTAGATCAACTCAAATCACTTAACGACTTTCAAAAGTTATTAGGAGACATAAATTGGATAAGGCCTTATCTTGGCATACCAACAGGAGAGTTGGGACCTTTATTTGATATCCTAAAAGGTCCATCAGATCCAAATTCATCCCACATATTAACGCCTGAAGCAAGAAAGACATTAAAAATCATTGAAACATATATGGAAAATATGCATTTGGATAGAATTGATATAAGTTTGCCTTTATTATTTATTGTACTACCAACAAAAAATATTCCTTCAGGAGTGTTTTGGCAAGAAGGCCCATTATTATGGATACATTTATCTTATTCTCCTAACACTATTCTTACTAGGTATCCTGAGGCTGTAGGACAATTAATACTCAAAGGAATAAAAGCAGAAAAACACCTATCATGAATGCTCCAAATATATTCACTGATGGGTCAAATAATGGTACAGCAGCAGTCGTTACCCCTGATCAAACTTTTACATTTTTAGTACCCAAACAATCAGCTCAAAGGGTAGAGCTTAATGCAGTATTACAAGCTTTTGTGATGTTTAAAGATTCTGTATTTAATTTATTTTCTGATAGTCAGTATATAATTAATGTTATAGTATCCCTTGAAGATGCTGGTAGGATTTCCCCTTCCTCTACTGTTTTTCTCTTTGTTTTCCACTATACAAAGTCTAATCTGGGACAGAAAAGATCCATTCTTTATAGGACATATCAGGGCACATACAGGATTGCCTGGAGCCCTTAGTTTGGGCAATGATTTAGCAAATAAAACTACACATGACATACATATTTTTTCTACGCTAGAAGAAGCTACAAATTTTCATAAATCCTTCCATGTCGATGCAAATACTTTTAAAAAGCATTTTAAAATAACTAAGGAACAAGCTAGACAAATAATAAAACAATGTCAAAATTGTGTGACCTTTTTACCACAAGTTAACCTTGGAGTCAATCCTAGAGGACTGATACCTAACTATATTTGGCAGATGGACATCACACACTTGCCAGAATTTGGAAAATTAAAATATTTGCATGTTACAGTTGATACTTCTTCCGGATTTTTGATGGGCTCCCTTCATGCCGGAGAAAAAACTAAAGATATTATAGGTCATTGCTTACAAAATTTTGCCACTGTGGGCGTTCCAAAACAGTTAAAAACAGATAATGGCCCTGGTTATACTTCTACCTCTTTTAAACAATTTTGCTCATCATTTGGCATTACTCATATAACAGGAATCCCATACAATCCACAGGGACAAGGCATAGTTGAAAGAGCTCATCAAACTATTAAAATGTACTTATTAAAACAAAAAGAGGGAATTGGGGAGGGGTATATATCCCCCAAAGATAAACTTAAAATAACCCTTTTTACTCTAAACTTTCAAATTTGGATTCATCAGGGCTTAGTGCTGTGGAAAGGTATATGTGTCCAAAAAAGTACATAAGCCCAAGGTACTTTGGAAGGATATTCTAACAGGAAAATGGAAAGGTTCTGACCCAGTGATTGTCTGGAGTCGGGGGTCTGTTTGTGTGTTTCCACAGGGAGAACAGCAGCTGATTTGGATTCCAGAGAGATTGCTTTCTTTTACTGCCTGCTGGAATATTACATAATTTTTTTTTAGCCATCATTGCCAGAATTCCTATCTTCATCCCAGTGCCAGTGAAGACAAAGATAAAACCAAACTATAGCTTCTGCTATTAATGGATTCATCTGCTTTGAACTGCTTGCAGAACTTGCCTGGACTATGTATCACTTGTATGCATTGTGAACTATCTGTTGGTGCAGCGACTTGTGGTAGTGCCGGGGTATTTTTGCTGATGATGTCATCAGTGGTACAATTTTTCCAAAAGGAGCCATCAATTGGCTTGGTGTCGTGGCATTTTGTATCCTCCTCCCTTCTGCTTGTGATGGTTGTTCAGCTAAAATTTGGGGACCAACAGAGGTGAGGCAAAGAACCTCACCTCCACTCTGGTACAAAGGCCTATCCACAGGTGTGGCTGTATGCTGGACCAGTAGTCAATGACGGATAAGATCCAATTGCAATGGTACCAACCTAAGACAGGAGGCTGATGCCTTGAGGTCAGCTCATCCGATGACGGGTAAGGACCATATGTAGTATTGGACAATCTAAGACAGGCAGTGTCCCTAAGCCACATGCTTGTTGTTTGATTAAACAGAGAGGAGGAGATGTTGAGAGCTGCAGCCGAAGCAGCCCCAGCAAACTTCCAGCTGATTGGCTCCTCTGTGGTGATGCTCATTGGGCTGTTTCCCCGCCCTTTCAGACCACAGAGTTGTTCATTGAGGGACTCTTTGGGCTCCGCCCACATGACCCGGAAGTCTGCCTCAAGAGCCAAAAATGACCTGGAAGTTCGGGTGGAGTGCTGGCCAGAAGTGCCGGTGGTTGCGGTTGGGTTCTCGGGGAATTCTTGGAGAGCTCCTGTGGTGCGGCATGGGTGCTAAAAATAAAGTTCGTTCTTGCTTGACAAGTGGCTCGTGAATTGTGCCCAGCCAGACATGAGATATATATAAATCTAACAAAACTATGTGCACAATCACTGTTGAAAACTACAAAATGCTGATGAAATAAGTCAAAGTAAATTTACATCAATTAAGAAAGATATTATGTTCATGAACTTAAAAACCAAGTATTGTTAAGATGCCAATTCTCCCCAAATTGATCTATACAATTGTTACAAAATTTTTCAGAGGCTGCAATATAGAAATCAAAAAGATGATTCTAAAGAGTGATATGAAACGCAAATTAGAATAGCAAAAACAATTTTTAAAATGGAAAAAAAATACCTGATTTCAACACTTAAATGTCCTATAATCAGTAGATTTTTAACAAATAGGTAAACATAAACATACAATGGAAGTTATAAAAAGTACAAAAATAAATCCACAATTAAATGGTCAACTGATTTTCAACAAGGCTATTAAATCAAATTGATGAAGAAAGGATACTCTTTTTATTAGTGTTATAGGAGTACAACAAAAGGAAACCTCAATGTACACTACACACCATATACAAAAATTAACTCAAAATGGGTCATACAAAAATAAAATAAAAAATGGGTATTAGACTCAAATATAAAGTATAGAATGATTAAACTTCTGGAAGAAAACATGAGACAATCTTATGACTTGTGGTAGGCAAACATTTCTTAGATATTATGCTAAAAGCATGATTTATAAAAGAAAAAACTAGTAAATGCCTTCCATCAAAACTCAAAACATCTGTTCTTTGAAAAATAGTGGAAAAAAAGCCATAGACTATGATGAAATATATGTAAATCACTTATCTAAAAAGATGAAAATAATATATTTCCAGAATATATAAAGAACTCTGAACATTTAATATTAAGAAAACAACTCCCTCCTTTTTTTTTTTTTTTTTTTGAGATAGGGTCTTGCTGTATTACCCAGGCTCTCCTCAAACAATCCTCCCACCTCAGTTTCCAAAGCACACCCCATCACAACTGGCTCCAATTTTTTTTTTAACTAGGCAAATGATTTTGACTCTTCACTGAAGATATAAAACTTACAGATAAGCATATGACAAGATGTTCAACATCAATTAAGAAAATGCATATTAAAACAAGGAGACATTGTTTTATATCCCCTAGAATGGCTTTTTTAAAAATACTGACACTCATTTCCACCCTGCCTCCCACCAGGAGTAGGGGCTCCTGCCTGAAGTCACAGCACTCAGGCAGCTAAGGCAGAAGAATCTCTTGAGCCTAGAAGTTTGATATCAGCCTGCACAACACAATAAGCCTTCAGAACAACAATAAAATTGCTGACAATACAATGTGCTAATAAGGATGTTGAGAAAGCAGAACTCTTATATATTGCAGGAAGAAATACAAAGTGGTATAACTTCTTTGGAAAAAGTTTTACAATTTCTAATAACATTAAATACATGCTCACAATACTATCTAGCAATCCAATTCCAAGGTAAGTATACAAGTGAAAGGAGAACTTATGTTCACACAAAACTTTCTAGGTGAATGCTTTCCTAGAAAGTAAGCACAGGAGCTTTATTTGTTTGATGTTTTTTTCCCAATATTTTTTTAGTCGTAGATGAACATGATATCTTTATTTAATTAATTTACTTTTATGTGGTGCTGAGGACTGACCCAGTGCTTCACACATGTGAGGCGAGCGCTCTACCACTAAGTCACAACCCCAGCCCATAGGAGCTTTATTTGTAGTAGCCACAAATTTCAACTGAATAAACTGTGAAATATGCTTACAGGTGAATACTACTCATTAATAAAAAGAAACTCAAACATACAACCAATGAATAAATCTCAAAAATATCATATCAGGCTTTAAAAGATATGCAAAAGGTTATATATGATTCTGTTTATCTGGCATTCTGGAAAAGGCAGAACCATTGGAAGTAAAAATTAGATCAATGATTGCTGGCAACTGGGAGTGGAAATAGTTTACTACAAAGTCAAGGTGAATTTCAGGGATTGGGGGACATGATTAAACTTTTATCTTTTTTGGAGGGCAGGGGGTGATTTAACCCAGAGATACTTACCAATGAGCCACATCTTAGCTTTTCTAATTTTTTATTTTGATGCTTGGGACATCACTAAATTGTTTAGGCTGGCCTCAAACTTCCAATCATCCTGCTTCAGCCTCTCAAATAGCTGGGATTACAAATATGCGCAACAGTTCCAGGCTAAACTTTTATATCTTGATTGTGGTGGTGGTGGTGTGATGGTTACATGACTATTTTCATTTGTCCAAACTTCCAGAACCTTGTACTAAAAAAGGTGAATTGGGTCGGAGGATGTACACCAGTGGTAGCATATATTGTCTAGCATATATGAGTCCCTCCCTGGGTTTGATCCACAGTCCCAAAAGGGGAAAAAAAAAGTGAAATTTATTGTTTGTAAACTATACGCACTGATTATCGTGCAAACAGTAGTCAAAACAAAAGTGGCATAGCTTTATTATCAGACAAGCTAGAATTGTGAGGGATTAGAGAGGGATATTAAATAATAAGAGGGTCAATGCACCAAGAAGTCCAACAGTACTGAATGTATTTTAATGATTTTACCATACAATAAAGCAAACACTGATAAGATTGAAAATAGAAAAAGACAAATCTATAATTACATCTGTGAAAGGTAGTATCTATATAAAAACATTAATAACTATAAGTATATAAAACACAACCAACCAATTTGACCCAATTGACATAAAATACTTCATCCAATAAAAGCAAAATAAACATTAAACATTCTTTTTGGGGAGGGCAGGGGAGACACTGGGGACTAAACTCAGGGGTACTTGGCCTCTGAGTCACATTCCCATTTTATTTAGCGATGGGTCTCACTGAGTTGCTAAGCACATTGCCATTGCAGAGGCTAGCTTTGAACTCGAGATCCTCCTGGGTCAGCCTCCCGAGCTGCTGGGATTACAGGCGTGCACCACCACACCCAGCAAAAATAAACATTCTTTTAAAGTCATGTGGAACATTCATCAACTCTGGCTATATTGTGGGCCATACTATAAGCCATAAAAAGAATCTTCTCTACCCACAACAGAATTAAACTATAAGCTAATAATAAAAGCATATCTGGGGGCTGGGGATGTGGCTCAAGCGGTAGCGCGCTCGCCTGGCATGCGTGCGGCCCGGGTTCGATCCTCAGCACCACATACCAACAAAGATGTTGTGTCCACCGAGAACTAAAAAATAAATATTAAAAAAAAAAAAAAAAAAAGCATATCTGGAAAATCCACAAATAAAAGGAAATTAAATAATACCTTTCTCTTTTTTTTTTTTTTTGGTACAAGGGATAGAAGGGTACTTTACCAGTGAGCCACATCCATAGCCCTTTTGTATATTTTCTTTAAAGACAGGGTCTTGCTAAGTTGCTTAGGGCCTTGCTAAGTTGCTGAGGCTGGCTTTGAACTCAAGATCCTCCTGCATCAGCCTCTGAAGCCAATGGGATTACATGCGTAAACCACCACACCTAGCTCTCTTTAAAAAATATATATATATATATATATACATATATATATTTATTTATTTTTTAGTTGTAGGTGGACACAATATCTTTATTTTATTTTATTTTTTTATGTGGTGCTGAGGATCGAACCCAGTGCCCTACACATGCTAGGCAAGCACTCTACTACAACACCAATTAGTAGTGCATGTGCCAAAGGAAAAGTCACAAATAAAAAATTTTAAATATTCAGATCTGTATAACAGTTTAAAAACAACATATGAAATGTGCATGAAGCAGTTAAGCAATGCTTAGAGAGAAATATATAGCACTAACTGCTTAGAAAAGAAGATCTCAAAGTTTCTACCATAAGAAATTGCAAAACCGAACATCAAAATAAAAGTTAGGGTTGGGGCTGGGCATGGAGGCACACACCCATAATCCCAGCAGCTCAGGTGGCTGAGGAGGAGGATCGAGAGTTCAAAGCCAGCTTCAGGGAAAGCAAGGCACTAAGCAACTCAGTGAGACCCTGTCTCTAAATAAAATATAAAATAGGGCTGGGGATGTGGCTCAGTGGTTAAGTGCCCCTGAGTTCAATCCTCAGTACCAAAAAACAAACTAGGGTTGGGCTTGGTGGCACATGCCTGTAATCCTAGCAATGTGGGAGGCTGAGGCAGGAGGATTGCAAGTTCAAGGCCAGCCTTAGCAACTTCGGTAGTCCCTAAGCAACTTAGTTAGACCCTGCCTCAAAATAAAAATATAAAGGGCTGGGGATGTTGGCTCAGTAGTAAAGCACCCCAGGTTTAACCCCCAGTACCAAAAATAAATAAATAAAAACAAAATCAGGAGGAATAAGTTCTATTGTTCTATGACACAGTAACAATTATTTATACTAATGTATTATACATTTAACAAAGAACTATAAGAAAGGAGTCCAAAGGCTCCAAACATAAAGAAATGATAATTAGCTGGACCTGGTGGCACATGTCTGTAATCCAAGCAACTCAGAAGGCTAAGACAGGAGGATCACAAGTTCTAGGTTAGACTTAGCAACTCAGTGAGACCCCCATCTCAAAATAAAAAATAAAAAGGACTGGAGATATGGCTCAGGGGTTAAGTACCCTTCAGTTCAATCCCTAGTACAAAAATTAAAAAGAAATGATAATGAAATTAAAAAGATAATTTCTCTAATTTGATCATTACACATATATACATATATTGAAATGTCACACTATACCCATAAATATCTATACCTGATTTTGTGTTAAATTTTTAAAAATTTAACTTAAGTTTTTCCCCCAGTACTGGAGATTGAACCTACAGTTTTGCACATGCTAGGCAAGAGCTCTACCACTGAGCTACCTCCCCAATCCTTTTTAAGATAGGGTCTCACTAAGTTTCCCAGGCTGGCCTCAAATTTGTCTTAGTCTCCTGAGTATCTTGAGTATCTGGGATTATAGGCATGTGCCATTATACTCAGCTTTAAAAACAACAACAACAACAGGGGCTGGAGATGTGGCTCAAGTGGTAGCACGCTCGCCTGGCACGCGTGAGGCCCAGGTTCGATCCTCAGTACCACATACAAACAAAGATGTTGTGTCTGCCGAAAACTAAAATAAATAAATAAATAAATATTTAAAAAAATTCTCTCTCTATAAAAAAAAAAAAGTTTTATTAAAGCAAAGTTAAGTTAAAAAAAATCACAATTATATTTATTTCATCATCTAATTTAGAATTCTGGAATTGTGGAAACATAGGTGCCTTCCTTTGTTTTCTTTCTTTTTTCTTGTTTTTGGGGGAGGGGGGGGTCAGTACTGATGATCGTACTTTGGGCCTCAAACACATTAGGTCTGATTTCTACCACTTAGCTATAACCTATCCCTGAACAAAGTACCTTAATGAACATTAAAGGATGCTTCAGATTGAAGAATGAGAAGAAATAAAAGGAGGAAGAAGAATAGCAGCTACAAAAAGGAAAAGAAAATTAAACACAAGAAAATATTAAGGAATAGTAATCAATGAAATTGAAACAGAAACAGGAATATTTGGGAAAAATCAGTAAAATCAAAAGTTGGTTCTTTGAAAAGATCAATAAAATGTAAAAATCCCTAACCTAGAAACTAAATGAGAAAAAAAGAGAAGAAATAAATTATCAAAATCATAAACTGTAACAACATCACTACAGATCCTAAAAACAAAGTAAAATATGAGTATAATAAACATTCATATTTATGGCAATAAATTTGATAACTGAGATGAAAAAATTACCAAAACTCTCTCTGAAATATTTTGGGGTTTTTAATTATTTATTTATTTTTATTTTTTTATTCATGACAATAGTGGAATGTATTACAATCATAATTATCTATTCACAGAACAATTTTTCGTAACTCTGTGTATAAAGTATGTTCATGCCAAATTATGCCATTATACATGAGCTCTCTTATTATTTTTTTGCATTACAATTCTTAATACACCTTTATACCACAATTTATCATATCTCTGTTTGTATATAAGGTATTTTGACACCAAATTCACATCTTCATACATGTATTTTGTATAATGATGAGGGTCTCCTTCCACCCTCCATGCTATTCCCCTTCTCCCTCCCTTTCCCTCCCACCCCTATTCTCTATCTAGAGGTAATCTTCCTTCCATGCTCTCCCTCCCTATCCCATTTTAAGTCACCCCCCCCTTACATCAGAGAATTCGGCATTTGTTTTTTTGGGATTGGCTAACTTCACTTAGCATAATCTTCTCTAATGACATCCATTTCCCTGAAAATGCCATGATCTTATTCTTTTTAGGGCTGAGTAATATTCCATTGTGTATAAATGCCACATTTTTTTTATCCATTCATCCAGTGAAGGACATTAAAGATGTAGTTCTACATCTACAAAATAAACTGAATTTGGGGCTGAGGTTATGGCTCAGTGGTACAATGCTCGCCTAGCATTTGTGAGGCATTGGGTTTGATCCTCAGCATCACATTAAAAAAATAAAGGTATTTTGTCTATCTACAACTAAAAATGAAATCTTTAAATTAAAAAAATAAAATAAAATGAATTGAATTTGTACTTACAAATCCTTCAACAAAGAAAAATCCAGGCTAGGACTATTTCACAGTAACATTCTACAAAACATTTAAGAGTGAACCGACACCAGTTCTATAAAAAAATCTTCAATGATACAGAGGAAACAATAAGTTCCCAGTTCATTTTATGAAGCCTGAATAATCTCAATATCAAATATCGATAAAGGCATTGCAAAAAAAAAGAAAGGAAAAAAACACTTCAGACCAACATCCTTCATGCATACAGATATAAAAATCCTTAACAGAATATTAGTGAACTATGAAAAAGTGTCCAAGAGACTCGCAAGAAGCTGTGTCCCCTGCATGGACATCAGAACACTTAAGGGATCTAAAATACTTGTTTAAGAAAACATAATGAAAGATTTACTGCTTTACTAATGTTGTTGCTTATCTCCATTCCCTTTCTAGGCTGAGAGAACAACAGTTTGGTTAGAATAGCACAGACCCTGGCTACCTCAACTCAGGCAGTTGATTACTAGATCTGCCTTCCAAAAGCCCAATCTTCTAAGGACCATGTTGATACCTTTGTACATATTGTTACAAATTTTACTCAGATGGAGACTGGACACCAACATGGGACCTCAGAGCCCACACTATTATGTATAGTGTTCAAAATATTCATTACCCAGCTGAGATGGTCTTTTTACATGGGCTCTATTATTATTATTATTATTACCATACAATTCTTAATACACCTTTATACCACAATTTATCATATCTCTATATACAAGATATGTTGACACCAAATTCACATCTTCATACATGTATTTTGTATAATGATGAGGGTCTCTATCCATGCAATTCCCCTTCTCTTTCCCTTTCCCTCCCACCCCTCTTCCCTATCTAGAGGTAATCTTCTTCCCATGCTCTTCCTCCCTACCCCATTTTGAGTCACCCCCCTTATATCAGAGAAGACATCTGGCATTTGTTTTTTTGGGATTGGCTAACTTCACTTATCATAATCTGCTCTAATGCCATCTTCAATTTTCCTTGCCTCATTTTCCTCTTATTGCATCTAACACCACTTTCCTGGTCCATAGAGGAATATGAATCCCAGAATAATTTCAAAATGAGACCTCCTCAGGAACAACTACATTTATATGGTACAAAATATTGTCCAATTTCCCAGAGAAGATTACAGGCAGTAACTGATTAATCCTTCCCAGACCATTCTTTGATGGACGCACAGGCTTTAAAGTTGGGGATTATTTCCTCATTGGGGACCTACTGGATTTCTTTAAAGAAACAATGGTTTTCTGTGCCTGTGCAGGAAATGTTTTCATCTGTAAAATTAATAACTATCCTTGGGCTATTGAATGACTCAGAAACTTCACAACTCCCACCCAATATTTTCTAGGGAATTTAGTGATACCATTTTCAATTAATTCATTAAAGGAATGAGCTCGGTGGGCAAGCTCCCTAAAGTTTTTTACTCCACTGGCACAGCACATCTCTGGTGGAAGTCCTGATGGTGATGAATAATTTTTTAGTTATACCTTATCACCCTGTTGGAGAATTGGGGCACACCATTGGGTCCTCTGAAATCTGTCAACAACTTTGGTCATCTTGGCCAATGAGACAGCCTTGTCCATCTCAAATTTACATATTTCTCTGTTAGTTGAGCAAGGAGGAGTTTGTGCTATAGCAAATACAGCTTGCTGCATTTATAGTAATACCTCCTCACAGGTGGAGACCAGGATTGAAAAGATCAGGCAATGAGCAACTTGGCTACAACACAGACCCTTGACCACCACAGATACCTTTTGGATGGGATGGGGATAGACTTAACTGACTGGTTCTCTAGCCTCTTCTCTTGGATACCAAGAGATATTAAGTCTATTTTACTAGGACTTCTCTACCTAATTCTGACTGCCCTGCTTATCATTGCCCTTGTATATGTCTCTTTCCATTTACTGCTCTGTTGCTATTCCACCCTTTTCAACTATGCAACTAAAACCCAGAAGAAAGAATGTCAACAACAAGTAAAAAGCTTTCATTCTAAAGACCCCCCTCATTGCGTCTTTTCAGCAGGAAATAGCCTGGAGATGTCATTGCCGACTTTCCATAGAAATGGAAGCTAGAAATTGATAGTGGGGAAATATAACAGGGGTTCACTTGATGCTTTGACTATATCCCTTGTTGCTTTAAAACTTTTTTTTTCTTTTTCCCAACCTTCTTTTCCCTAAATTTCTCCTCCCTGATCTTCTTTACCCAGATCCTTTTTTTCCTACCCTTCTCCTCCCCAATCTTTTCCCTGATCATCTCCTTCCTGACCTCTCATTCCTAATCTCATTTCTCTGAATCACCTCTTTGAAGAACCCCTGTTCCCCATGATGGTCAGAATTACAGGCTCTGGGACAGGAGCCCCCTGTGTTTCTCCACTGCTAGCAAAGCAATAAACCTTCTTTTTCCTTTTTCTCAAAAAAAAAAAGAAAGAAAGAAAAGAAAAGAAAAAGAAAGAAAAGAATATTAGTGAACTGAATCCATCAATATTTAAAAAGGTCAATACATTATGACCTTGTGGGGGTTTACGCTAGTAAATAAAAGGTCGATTGGTATAATAATTCAGAAATTCAACCAGTATAATTACCCATATCAATAGATAAAATTATGGGTTCCAAATGGTAGAAATTAAAGGAAGTTATGTCCTAGACATTTTTGGTGCTTGTGTTATATCACCTGTACAACTCCAAAGGTATCATTTGTATATTGTTATTATTCTACATGAATGACAAACTGGCACTATGCAATAAAATAAAATTGCAAATTTGTGAAATAACTGACCAAAAGGTAATGCAACTTTGAGCTGGATTAACAGAAATAAAAAATCCAAGTAAAAATATATTATCTTCCAGCTATTCCACTTGGCCCAATTCACACTATACCTGGAATATTCTATTTTGTCCTGAACTCTATACTTCCAAGGACACCAAATTTCTCCAGAGAATGAAGGCCATAAGTCAAAGGAACTATAAACATCTCATATTTTTTTTTAAAAAAAAGTTGTCACAACTAGAAATATTTAATCTTCAGAAAAAAAGACATTGGGAACATATACTGCACTGTAATTATTTATGTTCTATATGTCCTGAAGACTGTCAATTTCCTAAGGGAAGATTCCATGCCCTGTTTTTAACTTTGTATTCCCAATACCTAAAACATGGTAAGTCCTCAAACGTATGAGGGGCTCAAGGAGAAATAAACTAAATTATTAAACTTTATTAAATTATTAAACTTTAATATCAGAAAGTGGTTATTCTGCGATGGAGAAGGAAGGAAAAACTGATTTAAAAAAAACAAACTGAGCCCCATAGCATTATTAAAGGTTTTAGCATTACATACCAAATGTGTCCCTTTGCCCCACCTCCCGCAGCAAAAAAACTTAGTATCTCATTAACCTGAATTAAGCCTAGGCAACTCTTGGCTGGTATACAAGTATCTTCTGTGTCTGGAGTCAATCAAACCATAGGATTTGATTTCAGAGGAAAAATGAATACTGAAAAGTCAATGACAATAAATGCTAACCCCATTTAACTGGCCAAATTACCCTGGTGACTAAATGAAGTGACACATGTCAAAACAAGATGATTCTCATATTCAGAAATGGTATAAAGAATATTAGCCTATCCCTGGCACTGGAATAAAAAAAGAATATTAGCAATTACATTCAATCTTGGCAGAACTACATCTGAATTTCACAAATAATCTAAATTACAGATATATAACTCTTCCAATGAAAGTGATAGTCCTGAAAAACTCTCTCAAAATACACCTCTGAAAGGCAATCATATCTTCCAACAACTTCCATTATAATTCCAAAGAGTGACAGAAATGGCTCTGGTATGCTAGTGCCTGCCACAGACCCCTCCTGTCCTCTGCCTTAATAAGCCAATTGAAAAGAAACAACAACAACAACAACAACAACAAAAAAAAAAAAAAAAAAAATATATATATATATATATATATATATATATAAAACAATGATAGAAATGACCCAAATAAACTAAACAGTTTATTGACAAAATTAACTTTTATACTGTTAGCACATGCTACAAAAGGATAGATAGTCTGGCAGCTATAATTTATGTATTCAGATAAGAACTACAGACAAGACCTAAGCAAGTCATACCCCTTCCACTCTGCCTTGGTTTTCTCACTTAGAATTAATTAACTAAAAAATAGTAGATACATAGATGAACGAATGAGTGCCTTTTCCATAGACAAGTTCAGGTGTTTCTCTAATGCCTGATAAATAGCAGGGCAACCAATCTATGAGACATGGGTAAACAAACATCAATGTCAACTAACACCTGATGTAAACTCTCCTAAAACGTTAAAACTTAACAAATGAAGTAATTCTGTTCCTCTAATAAAATATATATCATCTCTCTCTCAGATTATTAAATGTAGCTCTTTTCAATGTAGGCCTTCATCTAGTTAGGCTTTCCAGACTTAATTTTTTTTCAGTGATGCAATTTTTAGAAATTTTTTTCTCTTTCCACATTTTTAGAATATTTTAAAACATCTTTATTGGTGAATTATAATAGGATTCATTTTTGAAATATATGTACCTACACATACCATAATTTGGTCCAGGTTCAATTTTTATAAAATCCCACACTTACTTAACATATGCATAAGATTATTTGAAGCCTGATTTGTTTTTTAATTAGCCAATTAATTTAGTTTTTTGCTATAATATTTTTCTTTTCCATATTTTTATTGTTGCATTGTAATTATTCATAATTGTGGGATTTGTTGTTACATATTCATGTACATGATATAATGATATGATTTGGTCAGTATCATTCCCTAGTATTTCCCCTTTTCCTCTCTACCTCCCTCATCCTTGTCTTTTTCCTCTACTTTACTATGTACTATACAACTTAACAGAGTGTTTTTTCCACAAGTAGAAAATGAGCACACTCTTACATAATAATCAAACTCCATTTAAATACATTCACAGATCAACAATACCTACTGAACTCATAAAATAAAAAGGTATATATGGCAGAACATTTGCACTATTACAGATGTTTCCTAACACTAATATTTAAAAAGGTTCTAATGCATATAGAATATAAAAAAGAGGGCTAGGGCTGTAGCTCAGTAGTAGCACACTTGCCTGGCATGTGTGAGGCACTGGGTTCAATTCTCAGCACCATATATAAATAAATAAATAAATAAATAAATAAATAAAATAAAGGTCTATCAACAACTTAAAAAAATTTTTTTAAAAGAATATAAAAAACCCAATAAGACAGAGTAATCTGTGCAAATATACACATATAATGAAATTTAGTACAGACCTTTTTTCTGCCTGGGTTTTTGAGATTCAGCAGATGCAGAATATTGAATTTTCTGAAATGAAAGAAGTTATCTATGTTAAAGCAAGCACTTAGGATATATTCAAATAACAAGAATAATCAGAAGCTCATCAATCATACAAATAATTCATTAAATATCAAGTTATACCTTTTCTATCCAAACTATAATGCATAATGCCTATTTATAAAATATATGTATAATGTATATTTATAATATACAAAAATATGGTATATAATATATGCATCAATATTTTTAATGTATTAAGTTCTAAAAAACTTCATATTAGTATTCTCCTTCTGATATACTTCTCAGTAATCAAACCAGAAAGGTAATCTCTATTTGATAAAAGGAAGCATATAAAGTCATCTGCACAGAAATTGCCTAGAACTCAATTCTCAGAGGGAGATATAATACTTACACCATAACTTTGTAGAAAATCTTCAAATGGATTTTTCTTATACCAATTTTGTTTTATACATGAAATGCCATGTTATAAGCAAAAAAAAAAAAGAAAGAAATTTTCCTATATATAATAAGAGACTTTAATTCTTAAGTTCTAGATATGCAACAAATCCTGACCAAGTAAAATGAAAAAGAAATCCACACTTAGGTATATTACAAGAAACTGCACCAGAGACAATAAGAAATTCTTAAGGTTGGGGATGTTGCTCAGTGATAGAGCACTTGCCTAGCATGAGGCCCTGGGTTCAATATCTAGCATCTCAAAAAAACAAAACAAACAAACAACAAAAAAAAAAAACCTTGAAAGCAGCCCAAGAATAAATATATCACCAGATAACCTACAAAGAAAGGACAAGTAGATTGGCAGCTGTCTACTCTACAATCAAAACTGGAAATTGAAACCACACTAATAAATCATAAGAATAATTACTCCAAATATCAGATACTAAGTAAAATGACTATTAATCTAGACCACACATTAGCAAACTATGCCCGCAAATCAAATCCAGTGTGTTTTTATATGACCCACAAGCTAAGAGTGGTTTTTATATTTTAAATGGTTGAAAAAAGTATATTTGGAAATTCCATAAGTCAAATTTCAATGCCTACAAATGAAACTTTATCAGAACACAGCCATACTTCTATGTTTATATATTGAGTAGGGTTTATTTTATACTACAACAATATACTTCAGTGTTTATAACAGATTGTATAGTCCACAAAGCCCAAAATACTACCTGGCCCTTTACCCAGAAAAAGTTTGCCAATCCCTGAGCTAGAGTTTTATACCCATCAAAACTAACTTTCAAGCTCAAAGGCTTTCAGAATGCTGAAGTTTTTAGACTCTCATTAAACTGTAAGGGATAAACACCGGAAAACAAGAAAATAATTCCAGAATGAAGAAGGGAATAAGCAAAGGAACTGCTAAAATATATGAGTATTTTCAGCATCTTTTTTTTAATATTTTTTTTTAGTTGTAGATGGACACAACACTTCTATTTATTTGTTTATTTATTATTTGGTGCTGAGAATCAAACCCAGTGCCCCACACATGCCAGATGAGTGCACTATAACTTACAACTGAGCCACAACCACAGCCCTATTTTCAGCATTTTGTTAAACAAAGTATAATTTGTGGTGCTGAATTTAAAAAACATCAAGAACTACAAAAAACTAAACAACAAATGGCTTAAATTGTCAGATGGCAATAAGCAGTAAAGCATTTGATGGCCCTTGTATTATTCAGATGTAAGTGTGAACTTCAAATTAAACACCTATTTAAAATTTTTTTGATACTCACTAAAGGAAGGCAACATAAACAATGTACAACAAATGGAATGAGAGGTGCAGAAAGAGAAATAATTCAGAAAGAGAAATAATTCGGCTTGGATTATGGCTCAGCGGTAGAGAACTTGCCTAGCACGGGCGGGACCTGGGTTGATCCTCAGCACCACATAAAAATAAAGGCATTGCGTTGTGTCCATCTACACCTAAAAAAAAAAAAAAAAAAAAAAAGGTGAGGGACTGATAAGGGCTCTAGCCCTTGCCTGGCATGTGTGAGAACTTAGGTTGGATCCCCACCACAAAAACATAAACAAATGGAGGGAAGGGGAAAAAAAAGGAAGGGGGATAAAATTCTCCAGGGGGATAAAAGAAAAGGGGGATAAAATTCTCCAGGATAGATTCTATCAGAATGGATTTTTTTTAATATTTATTGTTTAGGTGTAGATGAACACAACACAATGCCTTTATTTTTATGTGATGCTGAAGGTCAAACCCAGTCCCGCCAGTGCTAGGCGAGCGCTCTACCCCGCTGAGCCACAATCCCAGGCCCAGAATGGGTTTGTTAAAATATCCAGATGCATGTTATTATAAAGACACATCTAAAACATAAAGACAAAGTAAAAGATGGGAAAAGATACATCAAGAAAATAAAAACAAAAAGAAAACCACAGTACCAATATTAACCTTAGACAAAACAGACTTTCAGGAAAAAAATTTATCAGGAGAAAGAAACTGGTTCAAATAGATCAAAGACTAAAACAGAAAAGGTAAAAATTTTAAAGCTTTTAAAAAAACAGGGTATGGAAGGATTATTTACTATATAAAACAATATATACAAACAAGTAAATTCATCCATATTCAACTATATTAAAATTTAAAACTTCTGGCTGGGGACAGTGGCCCATGCCAGTAATCTCAGCGGCTCAGAAGGCTGAGGCAAGTTCAAAGCCAGCCTCAGCCATTTAGCAAGGCCCTAAGCAACTTGGGGAGACATTGTCTTAAAATAAGACATAAAGGGCTGGGGATGTGGTTCAAGTAGTAGTGCGCTGGCCTGGCATACGTGGAGTGCTGGGTTGGATCCTCAGCACCACATAAAAATAAATAAAGAGGGCTGGGGATGTGGCTCAAGCAAGCGGCCTGAGTTGGATCCTCAGCACCACATACAAACAAAGATGTTGTATCCGCCAAAAACTGAAAAATAAATATTGAACACTCTCTCTCTCTCTCTCTTTCTCTCTCCCTCTCTCTAAAAAAAAAATAAATAAAATAAAATAAAGATGTTGTGTCCGCCGAAAAACTAAAAAATATTAAAATTCTCTCTCTCTTAAAAAAAAAAAATGCTGTGTCCACCGAAAACTAAAAAATAAATATTAAAAAATTTCTCTCTCTCACCCTCTCTCTCTCTTAAAAAAAAAAAGACATAAAAAATGTTGGAGGGCTGGGGATGTGGCTCAAGCGGTAGCGCGCTCGCCTCGCATGCGTGCGGCCTGGGTTCGATCCTCAGCACCACATACCAACAAAGATGTTGTGTCCGCCGAGAACTAAAAAATAAATATTAAAATTCTCAAAAAAAAAAAAAAAAAAAATGTTGGAGATGGGGCTGGAGTTGTGGTTCGGTGGTAGAGCACTTGCCTGACACATGTGAGGCACTGAGTTCCATTTTCATCACCACATAAATAAAATAAAGGGTTTTTGTTGTTGTTTTGTTTTTTTTTTTTTTAAAAGCAGGGCTGCGGATGAACCTCAGTGGTAAAGCACCCCTGGGTTCAATCCCCAGAACCGCTCCACAACTCCCTGCCAAATTAGAAACTTCTGAAGCTTGATGCAATAGATACATAATGGTCCCAGCTACTGTGATGGCTGAAACAGGAGGATTAAGAGTTGTAGGTGAGGGCTGGGGATGTGGCTCAAGTGGTAGCGCGCTCGCCTGGCATGCGTGCGACCCGGGTTCGATCCTCAGCACCACATACCAACAAAGATGTTGTGTCCGCCGAGAACTGAAAAATAAATATTAAAAATTCAAAAAAAAAAAATTCAGAAAAAAAAAAAAAGAGTTGTAGGTGAGATCTCCATCTCAAAAAAACAGAACAAAAAATGAATTAAGAACTTTTGTTCCACAAAAGGAAAGAGTAAGATAGATACATACAGATAGACAGAGATATACAGATATGTTTTTATTCAGGTTCCTTTACTGCAAAGCCCTCAATATTTCCTAAGTGATTAGAAAAATGTTAGGGCACTTAAGGTCTCAGAAGCAGGCTTCAGAAAGCAGTCTCTCTTTCTGACCTCCCCTGCCCCTCCTTCTGCTTGGTCCTCTTCCTCCCTTAAGACAGGCCACAGAAACTAGAATTTCCCTTCGCCCCACAGCAAACCCTAGAAATTTAAACCTTCCCCTGCCTTGAAGTCACTGGCATAATGAAATTCTAACTTACCTGGTCAAATCATAAGACCCCATTTAAGAATCCCTACTGTCTACCTGGAAGGAACGCTACACAGAGAGGTCAAGAAGAATCTGACTGGATCAGCCTTGCTGGGCTTCCCCACTCAGTCTAATAGTAAGCATGCTTACACAGTTAAGTCTCCATAAAAACCTAAAAGGACAGATAGGGAGAACTTTGGGAGAGCTGAACACATGGAAGTTGCTGGAGGGTGGTGGATTGGAAAGGGCATGGAAGCTCTGTTCCCTTTCCCCATATCTCATCTCATCATCTGTATCTTTTGTAATATTCTTTTTAATAAACCAATAAATATAAGCAAGTGTTTTCCTGAGTTCTGTGAGCCACTAGAGCAAACTAATCAATCCCATGGAGGGAGTTCCCAATTTATAGCTAGCCAATCAAAAGCACAGATCAAACCACCTGGGCCTCACTACTGGTATATGAAAGGCAAGATCAGTCTTGAAGGCTGAGCTTTCAATGTGTGGGACCTGATGCTATATCAAACAGATAACATCAAACAATTGGATCAGAAGACACCCTACTGGGGGCTGGGGATGTGGCTCAAGCAGTAGCGTGCTAGCCTGGCAGGCAAGCAGCCCGGGTTCGATCCTCAGCACCACGTACAAACAAAGATGTTGTGTCTGTCGATAACTAAAAAAAAATAAATATTAAAAAAAAATTCTCTCTCTCTCTCTCCCCCCCCCCTCTCTCTCTCTGGGTTTCAGCCCCAGCATTGCAAAAAATAAAATATAAAAACAATAGAATTAGGGTATTATAAGTATAAATCATGGAAACCAGAGCTATCTGCTTGTTGCTTTAAAAAAAAAATTAAGCTGGGCACAGTGGTGTACCCCTATAATCCTAGCTACTCAGGATGCTGAGGCAAGGGGATTAGAAGTTGAAGGGCAGTCTGGGCAACTTAATGGGACCTTTTCCCAAAATAAATAAAATAAAAAAGGCTAGGGAAATAGTTCAGTAGTAGAGCACTTGCCTAGCATATGCAAGGTCCTGCGTTCCATCCTTAGTATCACAAAGAAAAAAAGGAAAAAAAATCCTCCTTTTCATATATTTATCTATAAATATCAGTCCCCAGTTCTTTTATAAATTCCAGAAGAGGCAAAATAATTTATCATAGAAAAAAATGGTGCCACTACCCAGTTTCTTTCCATCAGAAACAGTGCTGTAACAGATATCCATATACTATGTGCTTATGCTTTACTTTTATTTCTATGGGACTTAAGTTCAGGAGTGGGATTTTATTAGGAGAGGCAAGATCAATTCCAAAAAGGACAAAAATTAAAATTCCCATGCAGCAGAAACTTGAGAAAATGAAATTACTACAAATATTACACTACCAGCAATAAACTCAACAACAATAAAATAGTTTGCTTCAAGCTGAAGTGCTAAAGTCATTTTAAAAAAAAGTCACTCTTTAAAATACTATTTGAGATTCAAATATGCAGAACAATTCTGCCATCACAGACATCAAATTCATATTCTGTCCCACAAATACCTATCTATATGACAACAAGCACTAGAGGATAAACAGTATTACAACATGTCACCCTTTATATATTTTAACATTATGTAGGGGGCTGGGATTGTGGCTCAGTTAGAGCGCTCGCCTAGCATGTTCGAGGCCCTGGATTCGATCCTCAGCATCACATAAAAAACAAAACAAACAAATATATATATATATATATATATATATATATATATATTATATATATATATATAAAAAAAAACTATTTTTAAAAGATATGTAGGCAAAGTAGGTCTTTAAAATTTCCAGTATCTTAAAAGTCTAGTAACATTAATCATGTTATTTTAGTTTTTTAATTCTTAATTTAACAAAATATCTTTGCTTTGGGTTTTCTTTATACTCAGTTTTAGACTAAAATAATGTGATTACTCTACAAATGAAAGGAGAATAGAAAACAAACAAAAGTCCATTGAGCAGATAATATGGCCTTGCTTATTAAGACAAAATTATGTTGTAAAATAATCAGCCAAAGCAACTATGCTTCCCAGGATGTTTTTCAAAAGACAATAAATTCTGAAAAACTAAAATCATTCTAATATAGTACAGAACAAGTAACAGAAACTTAATACTAAAGCAAGGTAGATGAAGTTTCACATTTGGAACTTTAGAGAAATTAGACCCAATTATGCACACATGATTCACTACTACTATTAGGTTGGTTTGAGGTGGCTAAGGGAATGAAGCACAAAAAAAACAACCAATCAGGCACAGACAGACAGTGATAATCACCTGTCAATCAGCAGGGTCTCCTGACTAATCCTGGAAGGACAGGGATCTCAGCAAGATCTCCCAACCAATCCTAGGAGGACAAGGGACCCTAAAACCTCCCTTCCTGCCCTAAGCCAAATAAAATTCCAATCCAAGGCTGGGTGCGACTTCCCCAGACCTGCTCTGTTTGACTGGAGGGTCTCGCCTGGGAGGGAATCTCAATCAGCCTTGCTCAGCAGCTTTTAATCTGCTTCCTTTTGGTTACTGGTGCCTGACCTTACAACTACTATCAAAAAACTAAAAACAGAAATAAAATATGATCCAGCTATCAAATTACTGGGTATACACCAAAAGGAATATATGAAGTATTAAAGACATGCTTCTGTTCCCATGTTTATTGCAGCACTATCCATGCTACCAAGACATAGAATCAAAGGAGATGTCCAACAACGAATAAACAACAGATGGATAAAGAAAATGTGGTACATTTTACACAGTGTAAAATAATTCAGTCATAAAAAGAATAAAATCCTGCCATTTGCAGCAACACAACTGGAACTAGAGGACATTACACTGAATGAAATAAGGCAGGCACAGAAATAAGGTGTTCTTGCTCATAAGTGGACAGTAGGGCTGGAGTTGTAGCTCAGTGGTAGAATGCTTGCCTAGGATGAGAAGGGACAGGGCTTGAGCCTCAGCAGCACATTAAAAAAAAAAAAAAAAGGTTAATTCTTTTAAAAAAAAATAAGTGTACGCTAAAAACAATCGATTTATTGGAAGTAAAGAGTAGAACAGTGATCACTAGAGGTTAGGAAAGAGTAGGGAAGAGGGGGATTAAAAGGAGGCTGGATAACAGGTATCAAAGTTCTAATGTTCTACAGCAAAGTAGGGTCACTATAGTTCACAACTATTTATTATGTATTTTATAAAGCACTAGAAGAAACCAGGCGTGGTGGCACGCGACTGTAATCCCCACTGATTCGGGAGACTGCAGCAGGAGGATCACAAGTTCAAAGCCAGCCTCAGCAATTTAGCGAGATCCTATCTCAAAATTTAAAAAACAAATAAAAAGGTCTCAGGTTGTGGCTCACTGATTAAGTGCTCCTGAATTCAAACCCCAGTACCAAAAAACAGGAAAAACAAAACAAAACTAGAAGAGTTCGAAGGTTCTCAATGACAAGAAATGATAAATACTTAAGAAAATGCTAATTATCCTGATTTGGTCCTTATACATTGTATACATGTAGTGAATTATCACACAGCAACCCATAATATGTACAGTTATGTGTCAATTAAAGATTTTAAAATAACTACCACTGGGTCATCCTGATTTCATTTGGACTAATCTTACATCTAACAGTTCTGTGGAGTTGACGCTTCATTCAGACCAGCTGAATTACCAAACAGTACTTTCCAAAACTTAATCACAACACAGAAAACATGGTCCTGCTTCACTAACAAAAGGCAGTGGCGTGAAAGCTTTGCAGGCTGTATCTCAATATATTCCTAATTCACAGGATTAACACAAACTGTCTTTATGCAAGTGGTAATAATGCCTCCTTTCCATACCGTCAAGAGAAAGAAAAAGAGGACTAGGAACAGAGCCGTTTCCAGTGAAAATCTCTTTTCTATCCAGCAGATCCCAAGAAAGACCAGTACTACTACAGAGTCTGGGCCACAAAGGACTTGCCCTAGGCAACCATCTCCAGGGGTGAACCGAGGCTGCACTTGTCGTTCCGCCGCTCGGGACTCAGCTCCGCCTCTCCCAGGAGTGGCTGCGCCTGACAGAGGCAGTCCACCAGCCTGCCTCGGGACGGATGGGTGCTGCCCAGCCCCGCTACTGGGACACTAAAAAGAATCTCTGCGCTCACCGACTCAAGCGTCTCCTCAGCCATCTTGGCTCCGCCCTCTGCTGCGCTGCCGGAAGTCAGCCGTTTCCCAGACGACCAGGCAAACGGAAGTCGAAGAACTGGGAAGGGCGGGAAGCCTTAGCCGACAAGGAAGTAGATGGCCCTGTGGAAAGCTGAGGCTCCCAGCCCAGGGACTTCCGGGTCGGAGGGGAGTGTTGGTGTTGGCACTTCAGACCCCGTGGCTCTAAAGGAGTGGGTGGGAGACCTCGCTCGCTGTGTAGAAGCTGCACGCAGCTGTCGTTCTAGCTGGACAGCACACTCCGATATGGTAGCATTGTTTGCCGGCTTGCTCTGGCTCCAATCTGTCTTTAATTCGATCCTGCTTCCAGGAAGGAGTCTTGGTTGAAAGTCTCAGGCAGAGAATTGCTTTTTTGCTTTCCAAACAAAACTGCCCATTTCTTGGCTTTCGTTGTCTTCCTGAAGTACTCGGCTCATCAACCTCCCACTTTTGTTTACGGTTGTTTGCAAATCCGCTGTTGGTGGGCTGCATTTGAGTCTGTCTTGTTTTGATTTGGACATACTTTAAAATCAGGAGATTTCACAAGAAATCTAGCTTCGGGATAAAGAGCCAACAATGAGCCTGCACTGCTGCATGAAAGTAAATAGCGGCTGCGACTGTAGATAAACATTTCGTTGACTTTGTCCACAGTCCTAACATCCCAGCGTACTTCAGGTGTTTTACCTTACTCACCTGAGTGAATTAAATACTTGTGTCATCTGAGGAAATGGGTGGGCTTTGTAGACAAAAATAACTACTGCATGACCTGAGCCAGTCATTTATTACAGCCTCATTCTAGTTCCTGGAACTAGAATAAACAAGATACGGGATCTCTTCACCCAGAGGAACGACCTTCAGGGTGTAGCGAGTCAGACAATAAGTAAGCAAAATTTATGAAGAAACATTTCTCCAAGTAAATACAAATGACTCTTAAACATGTGAAAAAAGACTTTGCAAGGAAGAAAACACATGCAAATAAATATTTCCAAGTGATACTTTTCATCTTTTACATTGGCAAAGAACAAAAATTTTCACTGACATAGATATGAGGAAACGTGCATTCTTCATCCACTAGCAGGAATGTGAATTGGTAAACCTTCTATTTAGAGCAGTTTGACAATAACCAAAATTAAAAATGCACATAACCTTAAACTCAATTATTTCAATTATAGGAATTTATTCTATAGGTATAGATGAGGGAAATTACAAAGGTATTTGATGCAGCATTGTTTACAATAAACCAAAGCTTGAAAGCAACCTAAATGTCCAACAATAGAAGTTATTAAATAAATGATAATTCCATACTATATGGCACATGAAAAATAAAGAGGCAACTATTTACATATGATATAGAAGAATTGCCAGGATACATAATTAACAAAGACAAAGTGCAGAAAAATGCATATACTATCTGTAATTTTAAAAAAAGAGAGAAATATTATGTACATAATTGCTTGTATACTCGGAAAATATTTCTGGAAGTAGAGTCAAAATACTGTTACTTTTAGGGAGGAGAACTGGGCACCAAAGGTACAGGGAACAGGAGAATTTTCACTCTACCTTTTGTACAATTTGAATTTCATTTTATATGTATGTATTACCTATGCCAATAATAGAAAAAATAAAAAAGAAACAACTGTACCATTAGGATTGTAGTAAATGCTAAGAAAAAGAAACAAAATAGTGTTTTGAACAACCAATAAAAAAAAGAAAGAAAATAGCAAATAAGAGTAAATAACAGGGGACCAGTCTCTAACTTGTTTCAATAGGGAAGTTTTCCCTGGATATTTTAAATGAGACCTAAAGGATAAGGCATTAGCTTGGAAAAGGGATGTGCAGGTCAGGGAAGATTTCTAAGGCAAAGGAAGAATTTGTGCAAAGGCCCTGAGGATGGAAGAAGCTTGGCCAGTTTGTAGCACAGAAAGAGAAGTGTGGCTGGAAAAAGAAAAGGGGGAAAGGGTTTATTTCAATAGGTGAAAAAGTTGGAATCTAGTGGTGTAGATCCACAAAGGCCATATGAGGGATTTTACTGTAAGGACATTGGGAAGGCACTAGAGACTTTTGAGCAAAGAACAACATGATCAGAATGAACATTTAATAATTCATGTTAGCTAATGAGCAGAGAATGAATTGGGAGAATCCAGGGGAGATAAAAGACTGCAAATGAGATGAAACCAGTTCACCTGAACCAGAAAGAGGGTAAAAGAAATGGGGGGAAAAATAATGAATAGAGGATGGTACAAATCTCCTGAGGTACAGAATGGGATGCACAACAAGGAGATAATGTTAAAAGAATACTGCCAGGTTTCTAACTCTTAAAACAACTGTACTATTAGAAGAATGCTACAGCTAAAAACTAGCAGGGGAGCCTTAGAGAAAACATTTGTAGAAAAGTCAAAAGCCTGTATCTCAAAATATAAAATCTCCCTGGAAGGGGTCCTGTAAGAAATAAAAGAATTCCTTTCAATAAATAGAAGCCATTGTTGTTATGTTTCAAAATCTCTCCTTTGACCCCAGATCTTACGAGAAATAGAGTACTTTCTAGATAGGTTCCTTTTTCATAAGAAAGTACATTAATTTCTCAAATTGCATCACCAAACTTAATGTGCTTCAATTATATAACTTAAAAACTCTTCTCAAAAAAACAGTATCTTGGGGCTGGGGATGTGGCTCAAACGGTAGCACGCTCGCCTGGCATGCGTGCGAACCACGTTCGATCCTCAGCACCACATACAAACGAAGATGTGTCCGCCGAAAACTAAAAACTAAATATTAAAAAACTCTCTCTCTCTCCTCTCCCCCCCTCTCTAAAAAAAACAAAAACAAAAAAAATATCTTTACAGGAAAATCCTAAATATCACATAAAGCATGTTTGTGTATCACATGAGTCTTCATTTCCCTTAGAAAACCTCCTTAAATGTGACCCTATTTATTAAAATCATTCTAATCATATAGCTGTGCAAAGCATTCCAAACAAG
Organism: Urocitellus parryii; assembly: GCF_045843805.1. Taxonomy (NCBI): domain Eukaryota; kingdom Metazoa; phylum Chordata; class Mammalia; order Rodentia; family Sciuridae; genus Urocitellus; species Urocitellus parryii. The sequence continues at coordinate 116,088,015 of NC_135536.1, read as the reverse complement.
ACATTAATCTAATTTTTAGTGGGAAATGAGGAGGCAGAAGAATCAGGCATAAGTAATTTGTAGTACCTCCAATATGATTATCTTTTATTTACTTTTTGTATTGGAGATTGAACACAGGGGTGCTATAAAACTGAGCTACATCTCCAGTTCTTTTTATTTTTTTTGAGACAGGGTCTTGCTAAGATGCTGAGGCTGGCCTTGAACTTGGAATCCTCCTAAGTCACTGGAATTACAGGTGCCCAGGTGCAATTTAAGGTTAAAGAAAGAGCTGCAGCTGAGTTTCTTCATTTTTAATATTTAAATGTCATTTTTACTTTTCTCAGAGTCCACAGCCAGCTTTTTTTTCCCATGCAACCTGCTGGGTAGTATCTAGCACCTCTAGCACCTCACGCCTCATTTGAAGTGTCTAGTGTTCCCAAAACTCATACCACAAACTTCTGAGGCCCCAGCCATCACTTTGGGAAAAAACACTTTGAAATAAAACAAAATATTCATATTATTTGTATGCCTTCACAAAGTATTTTAAATATGTCGTTCCTAATGACATACTCAACAATGGTCAATGGTGAATATGAGCAAAGGCATATTTACCATTTTGTTTGTGAGAAAAGAAATACTAGAAACATCCAAATATCCACTACCAATAATTGTTTAAATAAAACAAGGTACATCCATACTAAGACATATTATGCAGCTTGTAAAAATCCTTAATATGGCAAAATAGTTATATAGAGAAGGTAAAGAAAATATGCTTCCATTTTGGTTAAAGGAAATAAAGGGGAGAGATATTTACACATTTTACAAATACAATTCTGAGAAGAAATAATAGCAAACTGTAAGACATCTGTCTTTGTGGAGGGAGTAAAGGAACTAAGGGACCTAGGATGGAAAGATACTGCTTTTCATTATTTACAATTCTATAAAATTTAACTTGCTATCATCCATGTATTTTTAATTTAAAATAAATTAACAAAATATGTAAATAAAACCATTTTAAAACTCTAATTCCTGGAACTCACAACTGCTTTATATGCAGAAAATCACAAGAGAATATTGCTCCCACTCTATCAAATAACAAAAGAAGCCATTTTATCTTGAAAATTTTTTTAAAAAATCTTAAATTCATCAGGAAGAAGAGGACACAAGCCTACATAAACCAAATTTGAGAAAATGTCAACCAAGTTCTTCATAAGAGAGAAAAGACTCGTTGCTGCTCATATTTCTAATTGAACTATACTAGGAAGAATCATCCACCATAGGGGGAGTAAAGAGAAACTTGCTGAAAGTTAACAAAATTTTAATGGCCCCATAGAGGCTGGCATGACTTAATATCTGGGAGGACCCAAATCCACAGAGGAAGCCCGCACCCACCCACCAATCTTACTTCATAGATATTAAACAAATACAGGGATGTAGTATACCAAATTTGGAAGTAAATGAATATTACGAGAGCAAAGAGAAATCTACCATGTTAAGGAGCCTTTTCCAGGTGCAAAATACCTTTTAAAATGAGGGGGCAAGGTAGAAGAGCTGAGAAATCCATCAGAGGCACTCTTGAAGACTTTTAGGAGGGGCAGAAGAGTGGAAAGTCTCATCCCTCAGGCATTGGGGTCATTCCTTTAAAAAAGACTAAGAACCTGCACAAGTGACTGCTGAGAAAAATACCCCCCATCCAGATGATTAAAAAAAAAGAAAAGAGGAAGGAAGGAAGGAAGGAAGGAAGGAAGGAAGGAAGGAAGGAAGGAAGGAAGGAAGGAAGGAAGGAAGGAAGCCTGGAGTCAAAGCTATGAAGCAGAGAGAGACTGTTTCCAAAAGCTGATGGTTAGACTGTTAAGCAGTTGGATCTCTGGAATCTTGCCAGCATCCCTAATCCAGGTCCTGCTGAAGTAAAATTCTCACCTTCAAAATATTTGTAACTAGTGGTGAACCAAATCAAACTAAAGCTACAATAAGATCCAGTTATAGGTCAAATATACATCAGATTAGCCTAAAACAAAAATGGCCACACCCCATTTTGGAAGTAAATAATAAATAATGCTTACTTCAGTCTCCCTTGTTTTTTTGTTTTGTTTTGGTTTTTGGTACTGGGTATTGAACTCAGGGGAACTTGACCACTAAGCCACAGCCCCAGCCCTATTTTGTATTTTATTTAGAGACAGGCTCTCACAGAGTTGCTTAGCGCTTTGCTGTTACTGAGGCTGGCTTTGAATTCACGATCCTCCTGCCTCAGCCTCTTGAGCCACTGGGATTACAGGCGTGTGCCATCGTACCCGACTTCTCTTGAGTTTTCTTAAATTATCCATCATACAATCAGAAATAGTCATGTGTTGCTTAACAACAGGATATTTTGTTAGGCAATATCATGATTGCACAAGTATGATACGCAAACCTAGATGGAATAGCCTCCAACACACCTAGGCTACGTGGTATAGTGTATTGCTCCTATGCCATAAATCTGTAACGCATGTTACTGTACTAAATACTGAAGGTGGTTGTAACAAATAATATTTGTGTATCTAAGCATATTTAAACAGAAAAGTTGAAGTAATAATACTAGGTAATAAGTATTTTTTAGTTTAATTCATTGTATGTGTCGTCTGTTGATGATCATTGTATAATGAAACATATGACTGTATACAAGACATGTGCAAAAACAAGAAAATGAGACCAATGATAAGAGAGAAGACACAAGCAAAACTAGAGAAGACCCAGATGGTGAATTACCAGTTGGGATCTTTAAATTAACTACGACCAGGCATGGTGGTGCACAACTGTAATCCCAGAGACTCAGGAGATTGAGGCAGGAAGATCACAAGCTAAAGGCCCTAAGCAATTTACTGAGACCCTATCTAATAATAATAATAATAATAATAATAATAATAATAATAATAAAGGTCTGGGGATATAGCTCAGTGGTAAAGCACCCCTGAGATTATCAGTACCCAAAAGTAAAACAAGTAAATAAATAACAACTCTGGTTAAAATGCTAAAAACTCTAGTGGAAGTCAAAATAACTAGAATCAACAGGTGTTTTTTTTGTTTTGTTTTGTTTTTTGTGTGCTGGGGCTTGAACCCAGGCCCTTGTGCATGCGAGGCAGGCACTCTACCAGCTGAATGATATCCCCATCCCTGGTCATTGACTGTTGCTGATGGTTCTTATTCTACTGATAAGGTTTTTGAAATAACAATGATAATACTAAAAAATCAAGTAGAAGGGCTGGGATTCTGGCTCAGTGGTAAGAGTGCTTGCCTGGCATGTGTGAGGCACTGGGTTCGATCCTCAGCAGCACATAAAATAAAATAAAGGTATTGTGTTCACATACAACTAAAAAAAAATTATTTTTAAAAAATCCAGTGGAAAACATGCTTGAAGAAATGGGAGACTCTGGCAGAAAATGGTAATTATACAAACAATAAATAATACAATAAATAAAATAAATAAAAAATACAATACCAGAAATGAATTCATTACATGAAGCCAGGTGCAGTAGTGCACACCTGTAATCCTGGCTACTCAGGAGGCTGAGGCAGGAAGATCACAAGTTCCAGACCAGCCTGGACTTATCTCAAAATAAAAGATAAAAAGGGGGTGGGGATGTGGCTCAATGATAGAATATCACTTGAGAGTTCAATTCCAGTACTGAAAAAAAATTTTTAAAGGCATTATAACTATAAAAAGAACCAATTTTAAAAAGTCATTTTTTTTTCTAAAATATTTATTTATTTTAGTTCTCGTCGGACACAACATCTTTGTTTGTATGTGGTGCTGAGGATCGAACCTGGGTCGCACGCATGCCAGGCGAGCGTGCTACCGCTTGAGCCACATCCCCAGCCCTAAAAAAGTCATTTTTAAAAAAAGATCTCAGACTGATTTTAAGAAGTTATCATCAGAAAGCATCCAATCTGAAAACCAAACAAATAAAAATAGAGTGGGGGATAATCATCTGAGATCTGTAGGATAATATTAAGTCAATGAGATTGGAATCTCAGAGAAAAGCAGCAGTATGGAACAAGAAATATTTAAAGAGCTAATCATCAAGAATTAGCCAATATTAATAAAAAAACATCAACAAAGGTTTGAAAGGTATAGTAATCTCCATATAAAGGAAAACATGTAGACATATCATAGTAAACCTGTTATACACTTAAGACAAAGAACAGATGCGACCATTGTGAGGGGACGTATTGTGGACAGTGAAACAAAAATTAAAATGATGACTTCTCAACAGAAACAAGCGAGACCTGAGTATAACTTCCTTAAAGTACTGAAAGAAGAATAAAAGCTTACCATAGAATTAGAATACCATATCAACTACAATAACCCTCAAAAATAAAATTAAAGACATTTTCTGACAGATTAAAAAGTGAGAGAATTCACCTCTAGAAAACTGCAATAAAAGAATGCTAAAAGTATTGTGGGGTTTATAGTATATATAAGTAAAATATAAAATAAAAAGAGTATTCTAAGAGTACATATTATTTTGTGTTGCACTTTCCAATAAAGTAGCCACTGGTAATAACTGTCTATTTAAATTCATTAAACAAAATTAAAAGTCTATTTACACTAGCCACATAACCACTAAGTACCTACCATATTGACCAATTCAGACAGAGAATATTCCTGTCATCATAGGAAGTTCTATTGGACAGTGCTATTCTAGAGCAACAAAGAGAATGAAAATGTTGCAGATCACATAGTCTCCACTTCTTCTTCCTTCTATTTATAAACTTCAAATAATGTAAATCAAACAGGGCATGGTGGCACACATCTGCGATCCTAGCAACTCTGGAGAATGAGGCAGGAAGATTGCAAGTTTGAGGTTAGCCTTAGCTTAGACCCTAAGCAATTTACCAAGATCCTGTCTAAAAAAATAAAAAGGGTTGGGGATGTAGCTTAGTGGTAAAGAATCCCTGGATTAAATAAATCCCCAGTACCAAAACAAACAAACAAACAAAAACCTAGGGCAAGAAGGGACTGGGGTTGTGGCTCAGTGGTAGAGCACTTGTCTGGCACATGTGAGACTCGGGGTTCAATCCCTAGCACCACATAAAAATAAATAAATAAAATAAAGGTATTGTATCCATCTACAACTAAAAGTGTGTGTGTATATATATATATATATATATATATATATATATATATATATATATATATATTAGGTCAAGAAATAAATTTCCTTAGGTTGGCTCCTACTATTGAGAACAAACAAGGCAAGAATGTTTTTTGGGTTTTGTTTGTTTGTTTTTTGGTTTCAGTACTCAGGATTGAACCCAGGGGGGCCCTCTACAACTGAGCTACATCCCCACACTTTTCAAAATTTTGAAACAGGTTCTTGCTAATTTGCCCAGGGTGGTCTCAAACTTGCTATCATCCTGCCTCAGTTTCCTGAGTGGGTGGATTATGGTGTGCAACATCATATCTGGCAAGGTAACTGTTCTTATCACATGTATTAAACATTATAGTAGATATTGTAGCCAGAATAGAAGAGCAGACAACAAAATAAAAGGCACAAAAATGTGATTCACAGATCATATTTTTGTGTATATATAATATTGTATGGATTCTACATTATGTCTAAAACTAATAAATAGTCTTAGCAAGGTGGCAGAATTTGAGATAAATGTACAAAAAAATGTAATTTTATATACTAGCAACAAATAAAAAACTGGAATATAAATATATAGTACTTAAGCCAGGTGTGGTGGCACATTCCTGTAATTCCATCAACTCAGAAGCCTGAGGCAGGAGGATCTCAAGTCCAAAGCCAGCCTCAGCAACTTAGTAAGATCCTTTCTATATTAAAAAAAAAAAAAAAAAAAAAAAGGTAGGGGGATGAGGATGTAGCTCAGTAATTAAGCACCTCTGGGTTGAATCCCCAGTACCAAAAAGAAAAAAGGAAAATAAATAAAAATATAAATTAGTACTTTAAAAAATCAAATACCTGAGGAAAAACAATCTAATGAAAGAGAGCAAGTCCTATAAGGAAAGCTACAAAACATTGCTATAAAAATATTAAAGAAAATCTAACAAATGACAATGCACACCATATTTATGGCTTAACTGACTTAATACTAACAAAATATTCAATCTTCTTAAATTGACCTATAGATTCAATGAAACCTTATCAAGATTCCAGCAGCCCTTTCTAAAAAATAAGACACACTCATCCTAAATTTTATATAGCAAAGCAAATAATGCAAATAATCTAAAATAACCAAAGCAATACAATTTTTTTTAAAACTGGGGATTGAACCTACACCTACAAACACTTTACCACTGAGCTGCATTCCTAGTCCTTTTATTTATTCACTTATTTATTATTTTGAAACAGGTCTTGCTAAGTTGTTGAAGTTGGCCTCAAACTTGTGAACCTCCTGCCTCAGCCTCTCAGCCACTATGCCCAGCTAATCAACTGATTTTCAACCAAAGTGCTAAGTAGATCTAATGGGTGATGTAAATCTTTTAAAACAAATTTTACAGTAAACTGAATATTCACGTCAAAATAAAACCTCAATATGTTAACAAAAATTAATTTGAAATGGATCATACACATAAATTGAAGCTCAACCATAGATGTAAACCTCAAAATTATTATTATTATTATTATTATTATTTTTGTGTGTGCCAGGGAATGAACTCAAGGTCACTCAGCCATTGAGCTACATCCTCAAAACCATTAATTTAAGATGGATCAGTATGTCTGGCTACAGAGTTTTTATGTAGGAAAAGACATGAAAGATACTTAGTAAAAAATATGCAAATAGAAGATAAGCATATAAAAACATGCTTAATATCATTAATCATCAGGTAAAAGTAATATAAATTAAAAAGCCGAGTTATATAATTCCTGCTAAAATAGCTAATATAAAAAAATTAATAGGGGCTGGAGATGTGGCTCAGGTGGTAGTGCACTTGCCTAGCATGCGTGAGGCAAGGGTTCAATTCTCAGCACCACATAAACACAAAATAAAGATACTGTGTCCACCTAAAACTAAAAAGTAAATATTTAAAAAAAACATTAATAGGAAATGTTGACATATGTGAAGCAATTGGAACTTCATATATCACTGACAGGCATACAAAACAGTAAAACCACTGTAGAGAAATGGAGTGCAGTTTTGTATAAATACAAGCTTACCATATCACCTATAAATTTTTTACTCTTAGGTATTTATCTAAGGGAAATGAAAACATGTATTTACAAAAAAGTAAAAAAAAAAAAACAAAAACAAAAAACGCTCTAATTGCCCCAAACCAGAAACAGCCTACTCAAAAAAAAAAAAAGAGATATACAAATTAGGGTATATTTATACAATGAAATGCTATTCAGCAATAAAGAACAATCTACTGATACACACAATATGGATGAGTCTTTAACGTGTTATAAATGAAAGAAACCAGATACAAGAGTATGTGTTGTATGATCCATTTATATAAAATTCAAAAGCAGGCAAAACAAATCATCAGTGATTAAAAACCATCAAGTGATCACTGGGGTGGGATGGGGCTCAAAGAAGATTTTAAAGGTACTTGATGAGAACTTAATTTTAATATTCTATAGCTTCTTCTGGGTGGTTATAACACAGATGTGCACCATGGCCAAAACATCAAACTGAACACTTAAGATGTGTATGCAATTTACTATAAATAAATTTATGTCAATTTAAAACAAGTCAAGAATTCCTATTCTGGGGACATCCATTTCCAACTTTTTGCTGACCTATCTGATCTGCTCAATTCAGTGATTTGGGGGTGTCTATCTGTTCAGGGTTAGGCGCTTGAAAATGAAATTTATCTTAGAGGGCACACAATCCAGTTTCCCCCAAAACAGCATTTGGAATCTGTAAATCAATTTTACAGAACCAACAATCATATTTACATTAGTTGGTGTGCAAACATTTTATCACTGTAAGGCACTGACTTGTACTAAATTTTTTACAAGAATACATCACAGAGTTCTTTAAAAAATACATTTTTTAGCCTACTTTATTGCAAGTTGGTCAGAATGAAAGGGTAAAAACTAATTCTTTAAAGTCATGCAAAACACTATCACCAACCATTAGGCATATTTTCTGGCATCTGCTGCCAAGACTTTTACAATATTCCAAATTAATATAAGGATTTTTGGATACAAAATATTTCCTATTCAAACCAAGCATCTTTACTAAAGCAGGTGGACACTCAGGTCAGTTTCATCCCTTATTAGGAAACTCTAGCATTTGCCCTAGATTAGGTAAAAATGAACCACAAGTCAGGATATGTGGGTAGGAATTTATTAGCAAGCAAACAACTTTGTTCATACCAGGAAGACCAGCTATTAGATTATAAATGACTTGAGAGCAGGTGCAAGAACAATTTTAGAGCATTCCATAAGGATGTGTACTGCTCAAGTAGGCTCACAAAAGGGTGCTCCATAAATGCTGATTATCATTTTATGATGCTGTTCTCCAAGAAAATGGTGATCTGCAAAGATGGGAATACACATAGCAAGAGATTTTCCCTGCAAGAGAAAACTAGGACATTCAAGTAGCAACTTTGGATAGGGTTTCCAAAAAAATTTAGGACAAAATCCTGCTCTGTTTGCTCAACTGTCAGGAATCTCAATATTGCTAACCAATTCCACAGAGCCTGATCCACATTGCACAAGGCCTAGACTCAAAATTCGAATAGCCATTTAATGTGCACTGAAGTGGCTTCTAGGGCACTGTTTTGTTATTATGCATACAGAAGGAAACTGTGATCATTAGAAGGAAATCCAAAATCTATAGGAACACATTTTCAGCCTAAGTGCTTTCTTTATAGGGAATACACTGTCTACAAGAGGGTAGTATACAGGTTTTGTATTTTTTATAACCACACTCCGAATTTTCACCCTGAAACTTGAATACTCTGTGGTGAAAGGCAGGCGGTTTGAAGGGTAAAGATCAAACTTTTACACATATACAGTTAATAAAGAGAAATTTATATCAAATATTACTCAGGTTACTACAGGCGTAGAGAGTCAATATTAACTGAAGTAAAGACTGGTCTTCCGGAAAGGGCTTGGAAATATGGAGCCTTGTATTTCTTCTCAACTCTCATTAAATTGCTAGAATGTCTCCCAGATGTGGTTGGGGGGTGCATGTGTAAGCAGTATATCTGTGGTTACAACAAAAGTCACATGATTTTAACAGAAAAGAGCTACAATTAAGAATTGGTTATTGAGTTTTCAAGGCAATCTACGGCTGAAAATCCTCTAGCCGGTGCTTTTGGGTAAGGCTATTTGAAAAGCAATATAGTGCAGTGGTCAAATGTGGCTCCAGCTCTGTTAATTGGCTAAGTAGTCCTGGGCAATCTTTTTTTTTTTTTTTTTTGGTGTAGAATCATGGTTAAGGACTTCAGAAAAATCAGCAGATCCTTTGTTCACTGCTGTTATCTCCAGTGCCTAGAACTTTGGGTGCTGATTGAAGGAACCTAGGTTTGAAACTTCATTCTACCACTTGCTGACAGGATGACTTCAGGGAACTATGCACTTTCTCTATTTTCTTATTTATAAAGTGGGATTATGAATTTAAAGAAACAGACATGATACACTTAATAAACACTAGTAGCCATAATGACCTATTATATACTAATACTTACATTTACTTAAAAAACAAAACTTTTGTGGCATTTGAGTTTTGTAAGACAACTTCTATGATGCATATAAAATTAACTATGATCAGGAAGATCAGCCTTCCTATTCTCTGGGGTAAGCCACATTTGTTGATGATCCTGCACAACGAATCTAATTGGTTCTGTCTACCTGTGTCTGTCGCAGCCTCAAACTATGGGGTAAAGAACAGGAAAATCAGAAACTACTGGATAGAATGATGTGGCAGACAATGCCGGTGTAAGCATCAAAATGGCTGTTCCAGTTCCTAGGTATGATTCTGCATTTGGGAGTCTACAGCTCTTTTTTTCTGAATTGGCACCGATGTGCTTATTATTTATAAGTGGTTTTGTCCACCCCCACCCCTGGACTGAGGATGGAACTCAAGGGCCTCATGTGTGCTAGCCAATCATTCTTATCACTGAGCTACAACCCCAGCCCTTTCTATTTTGAGCCAGTCACACTAAATTGGTCAGCAAACTTGCTATCTTTAGGCCTTAGTCTCCCAAAGAGTTGGGATGGCAAGTGTGCACCAATGCTCCTGTAGCACCTCCACTTTTATTTGACAGTCACAATATTTTCCTAAAACACAGCAAAATATAATTTATATCATTTCTCAGACCTTACTCTTGTCAATAGATATGTTTGAATCTTCTGAACTACTTGAGACTTTGGATTAGCATATCCATGGTCCCATGAATCATATTATTGTCTGAAAACCGCTTTTCGCAAGAATCTCACATTAGTAACTTTTCCATTCTGCTTAGAGAATTTTTAGCTGCTCCAAAAATGGGATTTAATTCCACACACACACACAATTCTAAAGTTGTCTTCCTCTGTTTATTTCTATGTTGGACATTTGACTGATTTCTAATTAAAACATTTCTGAGTTGCAAATCCCTTAAAACAAATCAAATATGCACCAACTTTATCCCCAAAGAAATATGAAAATGAGGGGTCCACATTTTCCTGATTCTGAAAGATCTAAGACTTTCCATGTTTACTGTTTATAATCTTCTTAAAGCTCCAAAGGTCATCCAATTCCAAGGATGAAGGCTGAAGTCGAATGCATATCTGTGTTTGGTACATTTTCAGTTATCAGTAATAAATCTTGTATCAAGGTCCAGTAGACTACCCAAAATTACTAATACTGAAAATAACTAGATAAACAGCTATAAATTAATTGGGCATTATTTATCAAATCTAATCATGCTAAGTCATTTGTTTTCAACCATCACATAGGATCACCTTTACATGAGGACTAATTACCCTAATCTGCTTGATGAAAAGTACTTCTATTCATGGCTAGTTTCTTAACAATGAGGCAAAATATAGGATATTAGCTGTAAATTCTGCCAACGACAAATTAAGATCAGAGATAGTATACAACAATATTCTCTTAGTAGCCGTGGTAGGCATTCATGTAGTGTTGATGTCATTTAAAAGTACAACACTATAGTAAAAAAACTACATTTCCTGATCCTGAATACTAGGCCATTCTGAGATTAGAATAAGAAAATTATACAGACTACTGTAAAGTCCAATGCTATTTGGTCCCAGACTGAAGGATATCGTGAACTCTAATTATAGATGCAATAGACCGAATTAAATTGCCCCAAAATCTGGACTTAGAATAGCAATAACTCTCCAACTTTGAGACCTTCTGCAAGACAAGTCTCCCGCTTCATCCTTATCAGAAATATCAGCTTCTAAGAGTGAGCAAAATGGAAGTAACATAAAAGAGTTTTGAGGCTGAAAATGACTTTTAATGTACCTATCTTTTTTAAAAAAATGATATTCAGCTAGGCGCAGTGGCACATACATGCCTGTAATCCCAGTGATTCAAGAGGCTATAGGCAGGAGGAGGCAAGTTTGAGGCAAGGTTCACAAACTTACCAAAGCCCTAAGCAACTTAGTGAGACACTGTCTCAAAATTAAAAAAAAAAAAAAGGGGGGGTGGGGTGGGGTGGGGGGAGGCTGGGGATATAGCTCAGCAGTAAAACACCCCTGGGTTAAATCCCCAGTACCAAAATAAAATTAAAAAATAAAAAAAACTGATATTCAAAGATCTACTGAGCATCTAATGTGTACCACTGTTACAACACAAACAGCAATCTAACTTCAATGTTCAAGACACAGAAACTGGAAAGCTTTCAAAAAATACTCTAGAAACTTCATTTAACCAAGTCCTAAATGCAAAGAAACTGAACCAAATCCTGATATATTAAGTAGGAACAGTGAATAAGGTACATAATAATACATACAAGTGGCTGGTAGCCACCTATAGGTCATTTTTTAAACTCTAAAATAAACATAAGTAACTAATGGAATAACAAAATAAAAGTTTATTTTATTAGAATTAGGAATGTTCTTTCCCTCTGGGCAACCTGAACAGTCCAGTTACAATGAAAATCTAAGAACAGTTATTTCCACAGCACAGGGTGCTCTATGCACAAAATTACAGGGTTAGGAGCATTTAATCAATTTACCGATCTGATTGTCTCACCAACCCACCCCATCCCATCCCCCAAGTGCTCTATACCGGGATATATAGCTAAAAGAATTTGTCACATTAAGTCCTTTCCTCTCTTGTACTAAATTTCAATTCCTAATCAAGGCTGAAGTACATATTACACTGCAGATGCAACCATTTCAAATTAAGTCAGTCAGTCTTGGATCTGTTGTATATGTGTGTATGTATACACATGTGCATTTAATGTATTTATTTAAACACACATAAAACACATACAATCTGGGTCGCAGAAAAATTACACAAAATTTAGTCTGATGATATTATATGCTACTCCATTTTACCACTATTGTTTGTATCCTGAGCTTTGGATCAAAATTTTATTATAAATCATTTAAGTCCATCTGCTATTCAATGAATTGTTCAAATGAAGCATGCACTTTTCAAAAGACAATATAACTGACCTCAAGAAAACAGGGAGACCCTGGTGCTTACTGTGAATAGAGCCCTCTGATAGACTTAGGTGAAATAGGGAAGCTGTTATACAATATGGCTTGCCTATCCCAGCTAGGGGCACTGAAGTTAACAATGAAAGCAATTAACTCTGGGAAGTCTGTCAAATACAGAGATAGCTGTTAAAAGCTTGGAAGTAGAAAAGACAGTTCACCTTGATCCATATGAATTAAGAAATGCACCCACAACTGCAATAACCTCAGGTAGTATGCCAACACTGGAACTAAAAAGCATCTCTAGAAAGCACTGTTCCTCCATGGGTGGGGACTGATATTATTAAGTGCACACACTGTTTTTGTATACTTGTTGCAAAGGGAGCATGTGAAGAGAGTGTAGGACACTCAAACCTAGATACTGCAAAGATTTTTCTTTAAACACCACACATACACAAAGCATTTTGAGGGAGTCACATGTGTCTACATAGCAACTCTGTTTGCTTTTCAAAGTTACCAGAAAGGGGGAAAAATCTCTTTAGTTTTGATAAATGTCTTGTAAAATTGATGCAGTAATTTAAAGTAAAATAAAGTCAAATGGATGACTGGTGAAGGAAGAGAAGAGGGAAGAAGCAGACTGTGAGTTCAGATTTGCACCTGAGGTGGCAAGGAAGGGGGAAGAAAAAGAGTACAGATAAAGTTGATCCTAAAGCAACAAGTGGTTTAAGAAGCAGCATAATACACTCAGCAAACATTCACTGATTTTTGATGGGAAAAGAACAGTTGCAAGTACATCTCATGTAACAACCTTTTCTAAAAGGAAAAGTAGGGTTGATTCAGCAAAGCCTAACTTAGGCAAAAGGCCAGAGGAAAGTGATCCTACTTCCCAATGGAGTAATAAGATGTACAATGCAAGAGCAGACAAAGCTGCCTCACAAATGGTAAACACTCCCTAGGCACAAGACATTTAAAGGAAGACAAAGAGGTCCTTAGCCAAAACTGGTCTTAATATTTAGACCTCTTAATCTAGTTGCCTAGTTCACTCTGCACGCTTGTATAAAACTGACAGATTTAGGGATGCTGACCTTTTGAAAAATACCACAGCCAGAATGGCCTAAACATGTATATAATTAATAAAACCACCACCATCCTTTACTTTTAACATAGCTCTTAGTAGAAATTTCATAAAAATGGACATCACAGCTAAAATGCATTATTAATTCTCTTATCTGCTGACAATAGAAAAGAAGCAAACTCAGTGATTTCTAGTTAAATACACTGGATGGGAAATATCATGTTCTAGGGGTGTTTGCCTTCAAACTGAACCCACAGCAACACACACAAGCAATTTCAATATCCGCCATTTTAAATTCACAATTTGAGACTATGTGAATGGCTATTTATTTATATTTAAAGCAAAAACATTCTATTTGACACCCTAATGGAGAGAAGGGGTAAGACGAGCCATAACTAAAATTTTGAAAGGCTCAAAGCAGCAATTAAAGGAAAACAAAAACAGGAAAAAAAAATTGTGAAATGCTTCCTCTTGATGTGAGGGGGAGCCTAAGAAGCCTATAGCTGTGTGCATGACATGGGGCACACAAGGAAGGCCTGGGGAGAGGCATAAAGCCATGGAGGGGGAATAAGTTGGGAACAGGATCATTCATGAACTGAGGCAATAAAACTTCCTGTTGCAGTCTTTAACAGGCCATAGAGAACTTACTCAGAACTTAACTGCCTTGTTCCTGATCAAGAGCTGGGAATTCTGAGGCCTATGGCCAGCAAAAGACATAACAAAACCAGAAAGGGCAAAGTAACCTCAAGAAAGGGAAACTGAAGAGCTCTAGTTAGGTCTTCCAGAGGTGCTAAACAAACACACCTTTTATCCCAACCCCAACCCTGGAAAGATAAAGCAAACTAAAAGAAAATGCACAGCAAATAGACATAATCTTGAAGATTTTTAAAGAATAAATATTTTTTTGTAATTAAACATTATGCAAACACGTGCCACGCTTGCTTTATCCATGCATATGCGCTATATACAATTTTGAAAAATACTGTGTTGTCCTCTTGTTTCAAAAGTCATATACAAAGTTTTTTTTTTGTTGTTGTTTTTTGTTTGTTTAATCCTCTTGCTGCCTACCCCCTTCCCCATCCCAAGAATTTTCTTTACAAGGAGCTAATCATCATTCACTCATGACCTTGGGGTATGAGAGAAAGAGAATCAGTCTGTGTGTGTGGGTATATTTGTATGTGTAGGGGAGGAAGGGGAAGAGGTACTTTACCAAAGTACAACAAAATGGCTGGTTTGGACATGAAAAGCAGTGTCAAGGAGCTATTTGAAATTTTAACTGTACTACACTTAGGAAAAAGAAAAAGAAAAAAGGAGTCAGCTTTGAGAATGAAGCTACGTTACAAGTTAAAGTTGGAGGGCTTTTAGTGTGTCTGTCACACTTTTGTTGGCGGCCTAGAATACTGTTGTACAATGGTTTATCTACCTTTTTTATTACAATATAATTTACTTAAACTTTCCGTTAACAAAACAGAATTCTGGTACTACAGACCAGCGGTGTCAGAATAGGCTTAGTGCCTCCTTGTTTGTGTTTGTGTTTTTGTTTTGTTTTAATTGCATGAGCACTCTAGATGGTAAAGTTTTCAGAGTTCATTTTATGCAGGGCCATTCTCAGTCCTCAATGTACTCCCACAGATCTTTTTCATAGCCTTCATGCACATGCTGTAACAAAACCCTTCGTCGACTCTCACAGTATCTGTAGTCAAAGAGAAAACAAAAACAAAAACAAAAAAACTTGTCGTCAGCCTCCAATAATAAAAAAGAGGCATATACTTATTTTTAAGCACCCCTACAGTTTAACCAATCACGTGGCATATTTTCAAGGTCTAGATGTATAAACACATCAAACAGCTTTTAATGCTATTGAGTATTTTTTTTTAAAGTTCCATTTCCAGACTCTAATTTTACAGTCATAAAGTGTTTCAAGTTCTGATGAACTTAATCCTACAGTCCTGCAGTTAAGTAACTGTTTCAGAAAGGAGTAATTTCATGAGTTATTTATTCACAACAATAAAATCTATTAATTATGAAAGTTCTAAATACGTTGAGGTAACTACTGTTAGTAAGGATTAAATTGTATTATATTCCAAACTCTCAGTTTCCTATTACTGTTAAAAAAAAGATATTGTCATTAACAAAAAACTATTGGGGGGAAAGAGCTTTGTGTTGAGAAGTCAAAAATTTTACATCTGTAGCTTAAGAGATGGCATATCTTTGAAGTATTTTCTATTCCCATGACAGAGTATATCTCTCCTTAAGAGAGAAAGAAAAAAATCTAAAAATTCTAAAAAGGAAGTTTATATAGCTCACTTGTCAAGAGCCATGATCCAGGATTCCCAGGATAACACCATTCTATTCTCACCCTTTCATCATAATGAACACTTTTCCTTTTTAAGCTCTTTTTTCCTTATGGGGTAGAAACTGAATAGTTAAAAGCTGAACTTTTATTTATCAGCCATATGATAAATGGTTGAATTTCTCCTCTATGCTTCACCAATATTACTATATGTAACTTGTTGCCCAACAGACACAAGAAATCTGTGGGAAATATGACAGCAGGTTGGTACTGGTTATATTAAACACAATTTCACCATGTCAAATGTCACCATTAAGTACTCTAGACCAACACTACCAGAAACTTTTGCACAACAGCTATTAAAAATCTTACCTGTACTTATCTTGTACTTTTTGCTTTATATCCTGCAGAGAATCTTGGGAAATATCTCGTTCGAGGTAGCCCGAAAGCACCTCTGTGGCATTCTCTAGATCTGCTTGGTTATTCTGCAAGAAAAATAATACACAATAAATGTTGGTTTCAAATTAAAGCAAAAAGATAAACCATATTGGCTGCTTTGCTGACTATAGATCACTCTCAACACTGATACTTTCACCTATAATAATGTATTCTCTCTTTTCCAGAACAATTATTAAAATGTTAAAAAAAAAAAGCTAAAGATTTATCCTAGTGCCTCTTCAAGAATATTGATAACAATTTGAAAGAACTGAAAGTCTTCTGGAATCCTCTAAATCTGAGAGCTGTTCTTTATTAAAAACTCAAAAAGGAAACTTGAATAAAAAAACAGAAACCCATTTTTGCTCACATTTTGCTGCAGCAATACCTTATCAGATATAGCTGATATACCTATTTCAAAAAACAATGTATGGAAAATTAAAATTTTATTATCCTTTAGAACTATAGCCAGTTCAATACATGTTTCTCATCTAAATTCCCATCTGCTAGTCAGTATTATTGTCTATACATTTATGGGCATCAATGTTTCATGCATCAATTTAATTTTTAAAAAATATTTTTTAGTTGTAGTTGGACATAATACCTTTATTTCACTTATTTATTTTTATGTGGTACTGAGGATCAAACCCAGGGTCTTGCACGTAAGGGGCGAGTGCTCTACCGCTGAGCCACAACTCCAGCCCCTCAAACATCAGTTTTAAATACACTGTCTCTCTCGATATATATATATATATTTCGTCGTAGATAAATAAATAAATGTATTTATTTTTATGTGGTGCTGGTGCTCAAACCCAGTGCCTCACATGTGCAAGGGAAAAACTCTACCACTGAGATACAACTCCAGCCCCAAACTCTATACATTTTATATATGAAAGAGACCAAGTATGGGCTGGAAATATAGCTCAGTTGGTAGAGTGCTTGCCTCACATGTACAAGGCCCTGGGTTCAATCCCCAGCACACACACACACACAAAAAAAAACCAAAAAAAAACAAAAAACAAGGAATCAGTCCTACAACACAAGGTGGTCTTTTTCCACATCCAGGAGCCATCCCTACCTCAAAGATAATGGACTGGTTATTCTTTTTGAGGTAGAAAGCGAAGACATAAGTGTACATGAGTGTGGCACGACACTGGCAGAGGACATCAACTGCTTTCTTCAGGAACTGCACCTCAATCCAGGACATATTGTGCTGTTGCATCTCCTCCATTTTCTGCTTCACTTGAGCATATAGTTTGTGCTCAAAGCGTAGACTCTGCATGTGGTTCATATAGCGATTACAGTAGAACAGGTACCTCTGAAGAGCTGCTCTAGATCGCTGACCCATTAAGAAAAATAAAGGTTACATAATTACTATGCACAAAAGTTGGTATCAAACAATCTAGTACTCCCACATAATGGGTATATAGCCAAAAGAACTAAAATCATGTTGAAGGGATATTTATACTTCCATGATTTTTTAGCATTGTTCTAAAGAGCCAAGATATGGAACCAATTAAAGTGTCTATTAATGAATGAATGGACAGAGAATACGTGGTATACACATATACAATGGAATATTACTGAATCTTAAAAAGAAAAAAGAAATCCAGTTTTTTTTTTTTGGTGACAAAGAGGATCAACTTGGAGAACATTATGCTAAAGCTTGGCACAGAAAGACAATGCTGTATGATCTTACTTAGTTTAACTCACAGAGAGCATAAAGATAAATGATAAATGGTTAGCTGAGCAGGGGAGGAAAGGGGAATTATTGATCAATGGGTACAATTTCAGACAGGAGGACTAAGTTTTGATATCTATTGCACAGGAAGAAAGACTATAGTCTCTCTGCTATTTAGTATGCAATGAATGTTTAAAATAAAATAATTAGTCTCTCAGCACTCAGAAGTCACATCTGTGGTCAGTAGCTGCCAAATTGGGACAGTAGTAATAAAGAACATTTTCATTATTACAAAAAAAGTTCTATTGGATGGTACTGTTCTATAGCATGAAATAAGATGTAAAACTATCAAGAAGCAGATTTCTTTTTTCTTTGCAGTGCTGGGGATGAAAACCAAGGATATGGGTTTGATTCCCAGTACGGGGGTTGGGCAGGGGTAGTAATACAGTAACATTAAATTTTAAAAACACTGCCATGTAGCAGCCCATCAACAGTCATTTCAGCAAACAACATATTTGCCAAATAAATCTTGAGTCTCACTGATTTTGTAGTTTTCTTAGTTCGTTTAGTTTGCATAGCTGCTAACAGCATATGAGTTTACAATTGGGATAATGCTTTTTAAGTAATTTTCTACTGAATATATTTAAGGTAATATTTAAACAAAATCCTACTGAATATATTTAAATCAATATTGAAATTTTAAAATATTCTTGCCCTTTAAAGGACCTAAATATTGTGACACTCTAAGAACAACAAGATAATAAAAACAAAAAAATAAGTGACATAATTGCCTACAAATAGCAGAAGGGACATTTAACAATTGTTCTCTACTCTCCGTTCTGTTTGACACTAGTAATACCTGAAATTATGCAACTTGACTAATTAAAAGAAAGCCAAAAAATAATGTCCTTGATAGAATTTTTGGACAGGATTCCCTTTCTAAATATAAACAGATACCCTATATTTATTGGAGTGTGTATCCACAATTTGGCGGAGGGAGATTAGGACTTGAACCCAGGGGTTCCCTTTTCACTAAGCTACATCCCCAACCCTTTTAATTTTTTTAAAATTTTGAGATAGAGTCTTGCTAAGTTACTTAGAGCCTCACTACGTTGCTGGAATTAAAGGCACACACCACCACAACTGGTTTCCACAAATCCCTCATTATTGAAAACTTCTGCTGCATTATTCCCCAATGAATATACAATGTGCATTCCTATTCAAATATTATCCTATTATAAATGTACTTACCTCCTGTGCATCTCTTGCTGCCTTTGCATCATCCTCATTATAGCGGTTACAGTTGTACCTTAAAGTAAAGTAAGAGGATTCTATAAAGCCATAAGTCAATGAAAAGGAAATCAATCATAGAATTTTCTTTACTTCTTTTTTACAGAATTTAACCTTTATTTATTTGTTTTTGTGTGGTGCTGAGGATCAAACCCAGTGCCTCACCCATGCTAGGCAAGGGCTCTACCACTAAGCTACAATCTCAGCCCTGAACCACAGAATTTTAACCCAGATTTAGAGAGTATCTAGAATCAACATTCTCACTTACAACGGATGAACTAAGAAGTTATTATAGGGTTCTATATTATTATAATAAAATTATTGGGCTACTCCAAGGTACTGGAAGGGTTGTTTAATGTCATACACTCCTACTGCTTGAATTCTCTCTATAATATTCAATCCATTCTCTAATCAGTAATAGGGAATCCTCTTCATCTTCTGAGGCAGTGCGTTCCAAATCAGCTTATTCATTCATTTATTTTATTTACTTTTTGGTTGTAATTGGACACAATATCTTTATTTTATTAATTGATTTATTTTTATGTGGTGCTGAGGATTGAACCCAGTGCCTCCCACATGCTAGGCTAGCGCTCTACTGCTGAGCCACAATCCCAGCCCCTCAGCTTATTTATAATTATTAGAAAACACTGTTATCTAGAAGTTCCATTTACTATAAGTAGTTTCTAACTCCATTCTTATATCCCAGGCCACCTGTTATTCAGGCCTAATACTTCTGATTTTCTAAGGTTATTCACCTTATTTGCCAATACTTGGCACCCTGCTCTGTAACAGACGCTGTGCTATGTGCTTTACATGCTATTATATAGTTAATTAAGTGCCACTTAAAACTAAAAGATACATTAAGTGTAAGAAAGAAGGGAGCATTCCCATAGAAGTCAGCTCAGAGTGGAGATAAGAAAGAGTGGCACGCCCTTTGTCCTGGTTACTACATCTCTTATTGGGGACCCTACATTCAGGGAGCGGCAGTTATTTATGAGTACTTACTAAATATCATGCATTTGGCTAAGGAGTGTAAATGTACTTTCACATTTAATCCCCTCAAAACACCTTATAAAATATGTATTTCTGTCTTTATTGAACAGATAAAGGATTGTATTGGGTGCGGTGGGGAGGGAATACTGGGGATTGAATCCATAGGCACTTTACCACTGAGCTACATCCCCAGCCCTTTTTATTTTTCACTTTGAGACAACGTTTCACACTAAGTTGCTTGGAGACTCCCTTAATTACTGAGACTGGCCTCAAACTTGTGATCTTCCTGCCTCAGCCTCCCAAGTTAATGGGATCACAGGTCTGTGTCATCATATCTGGCTTAAGAATTACATTTAGAGAATAAGCAATACACACAAAGAGGAATTTCAGAGCTGGTAATTAAAACTTACACTTGCCTGTCAATGAATACTCATGGTCTTATCCAATGAGTATATTACCCACAAGCTAATGTCCTGTCTTTAGAATCTTTTTTACTCCAAAGGGAGTTTTTTGTTTGTTTGTTAAAAAACAAAACAAAACAAAAAAAAACAACCCAACCCTCCCTCCTAAAGGAAGAGTTTTGAATTTAAATCATGTGAAATTGTTCCAGCTTATCTAGATTTGCAGGGGAGGTGTGGAGAGGGATGTGCATGGGACTGAACCCAGGGCCTTGTATATGCTACAACCACTGAGTTATGCTCCCAGTTCCTTAAGGAAATAACATTCAATGTATTTTCAATCTCTCTCTCAAGTTAGTCCAAAATGTATATGATTCATCTATTCAAGAAAATTACCAATAAAACTGACCAGAAAAGGAGTATGCACTTAATATATTTGGGAGGGGGGGGGAGACAAGAAAATCTCAAATATTCCTGCCTATATTCACTGATTTGGTCAAAAACTTCTCAATCCACAATTAAATACCTTGTTGAAACCTAGAAAACATCCTATATACTCTATCCTCCTATTTAAA
The DNA here is from genome assembly GCF_045843805.1 of Urocitellus parryii. NCBI lineage: Eukaryota > Metazoa > Chordata > Mammalia > Rodentia > Sciuridae > Urocitellus > Urocitellus parryii. The sequence goes on along the minus strand of NC_135536.1, from coordinate 116,066,727 downwards.
TCATTTTATACTGGAATTTAACATGAGACAAAAAATAAGTTATGTAGTTCAGGTGTAGTTTTTGGAATCAAATCATAAATATTAGAAACCTGGAATAACATTTTATCTGCTCCCAGTCTTTGATATATCTGTATTTTCCACAATTACTCAGAAATAATCAACTGAGCTCATCTTCAAGTTTCTGAAGTAACCCAGACAACAATTCACTGAAGTCAGGAGATTTAATATTGATTTTCCCATCTTGATCATAATCCTTGCCAGAGAATGAACACTCTATTCAACCTAACCTAAAGATAACTTCCCTTACCTATACTGGTCATCTATTAATATCTCGTCTATATACTGTATATTTTAAAAAGTAACTTATTTATTATATTTATTAGCCTCATCCCATTCTGGGCTTCACCCTGCCACCATGGTATAGATTTTAAGGCTAAGAAAACAAATAATTAGCATTCATCTATATTTCTAACTCAAATAACTTTGGAATGATATATTGACAATTCTGAGGCACTTAAAGATGTAAATAGGAAATAAAATATCATGATTCATTTGCAATGTCAGCATGCATAAAGGTAAGGCACAGCAGCATTTTCTGACACCTGTCAAGGTCATTATTCATTTTTCTATATCTAACATTTGTTTTATACCCTTTTCAGGTTTCAGTACAACATATTTTAAATCTGAGTGTGATTAGAGATGATATTACACAAACATATATATCTTTAATAACTCTTCTTCTTTACCCTCTCCCCTAATCAAGAGGCTTTTTTGTTTGTTTGTTTGTTTGTTTGTTTTACAAGAGTACAAGATAAATTTACTTTCTAAGAACAATCTAATCCTCCAATATGCCTTCTCAAAATTTAGATAACCTGATTGGCTATACCTGGAATACCCTTTCTTGGCTCTAGCAAATGCACAATTTCTTTACCCTCCCCAAATGATACAAAGTCTTTAGAATACTGCAGCTCGCTCGCTCGTTCTTTTAAACAATCCAATTTCTTTTGTTAAATTTTATTTATTTTTATGTGGTGCTGAGGATCAAGCCCAGTGCCTTATTCACTCAAGGTTGAGTACTCTACCACTCAGTCACAACCCCAGCCCCAGAATACTTCATCTCTAATCATACACTTTTCACATAGTATATTGTTGACTTATATTACAATGACAAAATTTCTTTACTGGAACTTAATCAGTCAGAAAAACTGGCAGAAGTTGTCTTAATGACAAATGTCATTGTCTTACGTTCACATCTTCTTTACGTTTTTTTGAACCTGCATCCACTTTCCTCCTATGTACTCTCTACAAAGTGCAAGAATTATGAGATAATGTATGTAAAGTGGTTTTTTTTTGTTTTTGTTTTTGTTTTGTGTGTGTGTGTTGCTAGCAATTGAACCCAGGGCCTTGTGCATGCAAGGCAGGCACTTTACCAATTGAGCTATATCCCCAGCCTTTGTAAAGCTCTTAGTGCTAGCTCCCATTTTTCTCAAAACTCAAGGCATCCACAGTCTAACTTTGACATTTCCAAATAAAAACTATGAATTGAGTAAAAGTATGTTTCACTTACTAAATGAAGAACAATGGTGCCATGTCACAAAGTTAGCACACTACATAAAAGAATTATGCATTTGTGGATTCGGCCAATTGTAGATTAAAAATATATATATTTTTGGGAAAAATGCGTCTTTACTAAATATGTACATTTTTTTTTACTTGTCATTGTTCCCTAAACAATAAAACAACTATTTGTAGCATTTTCATTGCATTAGGCACTATATTATCATCTACAGATGATTTAAAATATATAGGATGACGTGTGCAGGTTTACACAAATACTGTAATATTTTTTATAAAGTACATGAGCATCCCCAAATATGGATATCCACACAAGGGGTCCTGGAACCCAATTTCCAGGATGCCAAGGAACAGTTATATATGTAACTAGGGTTATTATCCTTCAGTCTTGGCGGGGGGGAACACATCAAACTGAAAGGCAAAGACACTTAAAAAGACTGCTTCCCAGTCTTAGGTGCTTGTTACCAAAGAGAAACATAGGTCCTAAGAAAATAAAAACATGGACTTTTGCTGGGCAATGCTACAATTTTTAAAAGTTTTATATAAAATATTGGTCTAATGATGTCTGGGTTGGGTTTTCTCAAAAGCTCTTACTTACAATTATTGCCTAGAGAGACATTTGAGGTGATGAAAAAGTCACATCCTTTTCACATCATTCTCCCTTGTTCATGCTGCTCCTTTTGCCCTAAATGTATTTCCTACTACTTTTTCAATTAATGAGCTCTCAGCTCTTTTAAAAAGTTCATCTCAGTTGTTACCACCTCTGTGAAACATGCTCTGTGGATATTTTGTATATCCTTCTCTTGTGAAACAGCTCACATATCAACTTTTGTTTATTTAGTTCCCAGGACAGTAAACTTGTTGAGATAGAAATATTACTCAAAATCCGTGGCACATATCACATACTTATGTGAATATATTCTTCCATTTCCCCCAACCTACCAGGCAGATCCATGTGGTTCCCAAGGGCCAAGACACACCCAGCAAAACTCTGCTTTACAGTTCTGGTTACGACAGACCATGTGATTACAACCGCCATCCTTCTCAATTGTGACATGGCATTTGGGACATTCCTATGAAGAGAAACTATAAAGTTGGTGTCAATGCTACACTAGATTGTATTACTAACACTGAGGAGAAGCCTTGGTTTACTTATTGTAGTTAATACATGTAAAGCACTTAGAACAGTGTCAAACATTTAATAAGTACTATTAAAAATGAGTTGAATCAATCAATACTACAGAGTTTTAAAATACACAATAATTTATGGACACCGCCTACACACAAACCAAGTGCTATCGACTGAACCAGGGGTTAAGTTACACCTCCAGCCCTTTTCATTTTGAGACAGGGTCTCACTAAGTTGCCCACGCTAGCCTCAAACTTGTGATCCTTCCTCAACCTCCTAAGTTGCTGTGATTTATAGGCATGTGCCATCACACCCAATCTACAAATTTTTTAAGGGGGGGTTGAACAACAAAAACACTTTAAGTACTTTCAATCAGATACATAGTAACCGTTTTATAAAAAGTAAAATATTTTTTCCTGTAAATATATTCTCTACTATCATCTAGAAATAATTATAGAGTATTTTCTTCCTTTATCCTATATCCCAAGCACTGTTCTCAGTGCTTTGTATGCATCAACTCATAATCCTTATGGTAGTATTATTTTTATTTTCATTTGTGAGATGAATAAACTATGGAAGAAAAAAACAATAAAGAACCTAGTTCTTGGTCACAAAGGTAGGAAATGATAAAGTCAGGATCCATACCCAAGTAATCTGTCCTTGCCTGACAGGCAAGCAGGAAATTAGGACATGATTATTAAGATAAAGTCATAATATATTTCCCAACTTTCTTTGGCCAAATACCTATATTTTAAATTCTTTACAGTGTGACCCATTAACTATGCTACAGAGAAAAATATGAGATTGTTTTCTCCAAGTTTGTTTCATTTTCTTAGTCTCTGGTAAACTGAAGTTTCAGATCTATCAGGCCTTTTTTGTTTCTGAAAAATCTTGGGGGGGAAAATCGATCTTACATTATATTAAACCAAGAAGGTGGAAAATTTGTATTTTTTAGTTGTTGTATTTGCATATTTATGTCTGGTGACTTTAGCCCCCATAAGGGAGGGCTAATCTATTTGTACAATTTGACCTTTTTCAAACAGACTGCACACTGCTGACAAACTATACTAATTTTAAGCAGGCCAATATGGCAATTTTTTATTATATATATTTAGATCAAAATTTTTAAATCATTCACTTAAGAAATTTTACATATTGCCAAAGAAGCAAATTTTAGGCATAAAATAGGTTTCATTCTACATTTTTAAAACAAAGAGTATTAAGCCTTCAAAATATTAAAGATACCAAGAAAGTCTACAAGTATACCCAAGAAGCTAATAACAATACTTAAACCTTAAAATTTCTTAAACCTCTTGAGAGAAAAAAAATTTTCAGTTTTACTGCAGAACTACGGACTGATTAAATTTGTTATTTATCACAAACTGACATTCTTCTTTGGTAATCTGCCTTACAGCCAAACCAAACATATCCAAGCCTATACTACCTATTTTAAAGATCTTGGAGGCCAACAGTATCTTTCTAAACATAGAAAGAAGATGAATATTATTTAAACAAACAACTTAGTGAAAATATAGCTGCCCTCTTCTTCTAAACATTAACATAGGACACATTAAAGAATCTGGAACATTAACGAACATTTCTGATGGGTAACCCTTCAATTTTCAAAAAGAAATGCTTAACTAGGAAATTCTTTTAAAATAGCAATAGAAGTTACCACCTTCATGACATCACAGTACATTTAACAAGATTTCCTTCAATGATGTGTAGTATGCTTACCATGATGGTTGGAAAGAACATAAAAATATTGTTTGCTGCCATATATATCGTAAAGATTCAGGAAACTGTTTTGTGTGACAAATCTCACTGTTTTAACTGCTAACGCTTTCTAGGAAAGAGAAACATATACTTGCACCATACATATAAGTATAAGCAAGGTATATCCTTAAAAGTATGTGTTGACCGCAGATTAAGCACAGTACAAAGCTATAACTAGTACTGGTCAAATAACTCAAGTTTTTATTTTTTAAGTGGAAAATTTTATTTTTATTTATATGCGGTGCCAAGAACTGAACCCAGTGCCTCACACAAGCCAGACAAGTGTGCTACCACTGAGCCACAGTCACATCCCAAATAACTCAGGTTCTTTAAAGCACCATCTTTATATGTGAAACAGACAATGAATCAATCACCTATCATTCATTACCCAAGTCGTTTACTATACAGAAAAGACTGATTTAAATAGGATATAGAATTTTTTTTTAAAAATTTACAAATATTTTTAGTTGTTGATGGACCTTTATTTTATTCATTTATTTATATGTGGTGCTGAGAATCTAACTCAGTGCCTCACATATGCTAGGCAGGCAAGCAAGCACTCTACCACTAAGCCACAACCCCAGCCCAACAATGAATCTTGGTACAATTTTTCTATTAAGAAACTAGCTGGAGACTGGGACTGTAGCTCAATGGTAGAGCGCCTGCCTTGCACGTGTGAGGCACTGGGTTCGATCCTCAGCACCACATGAAAATAAATAAAGATATCTGTCCATCTACAATTAAAAAAAAAAGAAAAAAGAAAGAAACTCGCTGTGTACACAGTTTGGATACAAATGTGAATTTATTATTTAAAAGAGAAATGCTAAAAATTAGTTTCATTTTTAAGATATTGGGTCTGGTGTTAAGAAAGTAGTTTAGGGTAATAAAGAGATGAATTTTGAAACTAGAATCATGAGCAATGTACTTAAAAAAAAAAAAAAAAGGATAGGCTGAACTATATATCCCCTTTCCCCCCACTGTTTTTGTTTTGTTTTGTTTTGTTTTTAATTGATACAGGGTTTTGCTATGTTACCCAGGCTAACCTCAAACTTGGTGATCCTCTTGTCTCGATCCTCCCAAGTAGCTAAGATTACAGGTGTACACCTGGCTATTCAGAGGCAAATCTTTTGCTAAGTCATAATTCATAAATTTAACATGAAGTAGACTTGGAGAGACAGTTTTATTAACCTAGTTCAATTATATAATAAAAACTTAATGGTTCCTCAATTACTGTGCTCAAATCCTGCCCCTAATTAATAAGTTCTAAAAAGTAAAACTGAAGATTTAAGGAAGAAATGTAAATTAGTCTAATAAGACTCAAGCTAGGTAGAGTGCACTTCTACAATACACCTATATATTAAAGGCCAGTCAAGAATAAATTCCAGACAAGAAAAATTCAGCTTTTTCTTCAAAGGAAACAAATGCTTTTACAATAAAAGAAAACTAAAGCTGAGTAACTCTGCACACTCAGTATAATACTCAATACTTTAAAATAAAGGGAAATTATTAATAGATAATAATTCTTTCAGGGGGCGGTGCTTGATGGAGATGAAAAAGTGTCACAAGGCTGTTAACTAGGTAAATTTATAGCTTTTGCCAATGCTGATGCACGTATCCTTATCACTTTCATTACGAACAGTAACTGAAGAAAAAGCACCAACCTTTGTGTTGGCTGCAATCCAATTGGAGGTTTCACTGTCATCATCACACTTTTTAATCCACTTCTTTAACCACTGTTTGAAAACAATAACTGTTAGAGTTTTTAAAAAGGTTTAAAAAAAGCAGAGAAAATTCCTTCCGCACTTAATTAAAGCCAAGCTTAAATGTAAAAGTCAAAGAACAAGATTATTACTAGACGTACTTTTTCCTGAACCAGGGAAATCTTATAACTGTAATATCTACTGTACATAAAAATCAACCAAAGGAGGATTTTTCTCTAGCACCAACTGAGTGGGAAGTATAGAGCTTAAAAGAAAAGTTGAGCTACAAGGAGTGCTATTCCCCTAATAACAAATCCTACTGAAAGGTGCCTTAACCACGACTATGGTAATAATAATGAACTACCTAGATTTTTCCCCAAGGAATATTCCCTGAATACTTGCAATAATCACCTGAAATAAAAAGTTCACAAAAAATTTTTCTATTTATCAACAGATAACAAAGTCACTGGCTTTTATTTCCATCAAGGCTTAAAAACACATCATCCCATGATTTAAAAATGAAAATGTCTAACTCACCTTACATTTAACAGGATCATGCCAATTTTCTCCACAGTTAAAGCTGTTAGGTGACACAAAGAATTAAAAGAATGAATTCCTACTAGCCCTTACCCTTACAAACCACCCACCCATCTGATGCTTTTTAGTTTCAATTTCTAGTCACTGACAAACAAAAGGGCAGGGACCATGATTTTATAGCAAATTACTTGGGAATTCAGTATGTATCAGGACTATCCTGTAGTGATTATGCAAACATTTGTGAAATGAAGAACAACCAGACAATGCATTGATGACAATTTCTTAACAGTTGTTGCTAGGGTACTGCAGACTGTACTGAGAAGTTTCAACTAATGCTTTATCAGAATGCATTCAATTTTTCTTAGCACCCCAAATGAAGAGTCTGACTTGTATAGGTCAATTATATTCAGGAAACAAATAAGCACATCTTTGTGTAACTTTAGATATCATCAATATCACAGAAAAAGAAATGGTACCTGGCCTAGGTATAAAATATGTCTAAATATTCTCTAAGTGTAAACACACACACACACACACAAAAGATTAAATTTTGGAACTAGAATCATGAGCAATGTACTTCAAAACAAAAAGTCAAGAGCCTCATTCAGCCACCCCGCCCCACCCCGCTTTTTTCTTTTTTTAAATTTTGAGACAGGTCTCACTAAGTTGCCAAGGCAATTATTTTTTTTAATATTTATTTTATAGTTGGACACAATACCTTAACTTTATTTATTTTTTTATGTGGTGCTGAGGATTGAACTCAGGGCCTCACATGTGCTAGGCAAGCGCTCTACTGCTGAGCCACAACCCCAGCCTCCCCAGGTAATTATTAAGTTCACTGATAATTCATTTCTGCTTTCTAGGCTAATGGTACATGCAGCATTTATGAAATAAGGGTAGAGAGGTTATAATAAATTAAGAACAAACACAAATGTTTATGAAAAACTAACCACAATATGGTTGATTAACGACCTAATCCTATAATTTAGGAATACCAAAAATTCTTTTTGTCAAACAAAGGAATTTACCTATGTTGGGTATATTGGCAGTTTTGAGAATATTTATCATTAATGCATAAATCTAATTCTATATCTGTATTGAGGAAAAAACATAAAGGTAAGGAATACCAACAAAATGCCTATTTCCCAACTCCAGAGGCTCTTGGTTTGATTGCCTTTTCACTCCTACTAAAGAGCTTCATAGGAATGGAAGATCATCTAGCCTTCTTTCTTGCTATGGTTCAAATGTTCTGCTGACTACGTCATGAGGGCTGCTGTTATGAACACATCTGGTGCCCTTATAAAAGGTCTCAAAGAGATACAAGGACACATCAAGAAAGGTACCATCTATGAACAGACAGTGGGCCCTCACTGCACAACAAATCTGCTGGCATCTTGATCTGGGATTTCCCAGCCTGCATAACTATGAGAACTAAATTTCTGTTGTTTATAAGCTCACCCAGTTTATGGCATTTTGTCACAGCAGCCTGAACAGATTAAGACATAAAATTAGTACTGTGAAGTGGGGTTGCCGTTTTATCAAAACCCTAAATGTTGAAGCTTATTTGGAAGTGGGTAAGGGGTAGTGTTTGGAGGTACATGCTAGAAAGAAAAACATTATTACGGGTGATTTTGGTGGGGGCTCAGAAAGAAGTATAAAAAAAGCTTCACCCATCTCAGAAACACCTAAGTGGCAGTGAATAGAATGTTGTCTGAAATACGGCCAATAAAGACCATTTTGATGCGGTCTCAGAAGAAAATGAGAAACATCCTGTTGCGAACTAGAGGCAAGGCCATCCTTGCTATAAAGCAATATAGATAAGCCTGTTAAGGAATCCCAAAAGATACTAAAACACTCTTTTAATATGGGTGTCAGAAATTTCTGGTTAAGTGGGCAATTTTCATGAAATGCAAGAAAACCATATGTGTTTCTACTTGGGAAAGGTGTTTAGATGCTACAATAAAGTTTAAGATAAGGTAATGCATATACATGGGATTCCTCTACAATCCAGAGGCTGAAACATATGCTACAGAACTCCAAAGGCTCTGGTTATCAATAAAGCTGGGCATTGGAAAACTCTTAGCAGTTAAAACCACCAAATTCACCTGAAATTTTTCATTATATGAATAATATTAATACTTGTCTGGGTGAAGAAAAAGTTTAAAAAGACTTGTGTAATGTGTTTGCTAAACTGGGATAATCTCTGAAAGTATAGTAAGAGCCTTACAGAACTCAACCTGATTAAAAAAAAAAACCAAAAAACCCAAAATGAAAAGAACTAAAGTTCCTTGTTCAGATCTCTAAGTTTGCTCCCATATAAATTACAATGAGGCATAAAGGAAAATGAGAGTATAACTGCATTTTTATCCCATGAAAAACAGTCACAGGGTTACAACATCAAAGACAGAGAAAACATTATTCAAGATGTGAGTTTTCCATTTAATTATATATATATATATATATATATATATATATATATATATATATATAGAGAGAGAGAGAGAGAGAGAGAGAGAGAGAGAGAGATATTTAGATTTAGATGGACACTATACCTTTATTTTATTCATTTATTTTTATGTTGTGTTGACAATGGAATCCAGTGCCTCACATGTTAGGCAAGCACTCTACCACTGAGCCACAACTATAACCCTCCATGTAATTCTTACTTATAAATAAATAAATGCATACATACATACATACACACACACACACGCTATTTTTAACCAACATCACTCATTTCCCTGACTATAGTAAATTTTTTCCTACTTTTTTATAACCAAGAATTAAAAAAAAAAAGTTACATGCACTACCTTCCATTTAGAAAATCATTTGCTTACCAAAATTGACGCCCACATTTGCAGCGAACAGGTTTAGCATCAGGATATTGAACTTTAACAACATGGTGGCAATCTGGGGCAGGACACCACTTTAACAGTCGATTGCACTAAAACGCAAGTAAGAAAACTTAAAATGACAGTAAATTAAATAATCATGCAAAATCCCCTCACACATTTAGTGCGAGGAGTAAAGGACAGATGATGATAGAAGCATACAAAAGCCTGCTATGGTCTTCCATGGCAATCTTACAGATACACTGTTTGCTCAAGATTATTAATCCCTTAAAGACCTAGTTTTATGAAATACACAAACTACCTTCTTATTTTATTAGCAAAATCCCACTGAGAATTTTTAAAGTATTCATTATGTGATTATAAAAAATAGTTTACTTATGATTGTCCTTCAGGGAAATTTTCATGAAATACAAGAAAACTATATGTGTTTCTACTTGGGGAAGGTGTTTAGAGGCTACAATAAAGTTGAAGATAAGTAAATGCATATATATGTGATTCCTCCTAAAGTTAGTTACTAAACAACAGGGCAATCCGCATTTTGGTACTTCAAAAGGAAATATACCTTCTTCTTTTATTTATTTATTTGGTAGTGCTGGGGATCAAACCCAGTGCCTCACAGTCTAGAGAAGTGTTCTGCCACTAAGCCATACCTCAGCCTGGAAATATAACATTAAAAGTATTTTTGTTAGGGAAAAAAAAACATGGCTCAAAGCAATATTATGCACTCGATTCCAAACTACACTGAAGCTGGGCAAGGTGGGGCATATGCCTGTAATTCTAGCTACTCGGGAGACTTCAGACAGAAGAATTACAAATTCGAAGATAGTCTTGGGAAAAGTTCTGAGGGTGTAGCTCAGTGGCAGTAGGTCATTAGGTTCAATTTCTTATCCTATCAATAAAACCAAAAAACTGAACATTTCAAGAAATATGCTATTTCTGAAAGGTGCCATTTTCCAATTTGCCCCCTAACAGAAATAATAACTATTTTCTAGAAGTCCATTAATGCTTTCTGTAGCAAATATTCAATCCTGCAATGGTAGCAGAAAAGCAGTCATAAAACAAATGGCTATAGACTTGTACTAATAAATCTTTATTTACAAACACAGGCAGGCCATAATTCACCAACCTCTGCTCTAAGAAATAAATATAACAAAAGAAAATAGTGTTCATTATTATTAAATTTAGTTAATGGGACCTAAAACAAACAAAGAAATAGTGTTAAAATCCCAAGGAAGATTAAACATGACGTAATTCATCATCTACTGCAATTCTCTATAAGGGATAAAGAATAATATTGTAAAAATTTTAATATCAAAGCTCAAGATCTATGAAGAGAGATCTACTTATTGGATTGCCATACCCTTTGAGAATAAAGATGCTTGGCTGTAGTTTGTAAATATGGTATAAGTGCTTCTTATTTTCACAGGTTGTATGTTTGCTTGTTTTCTTGGGTGCTGTGGATCAAACCAAGCACCTCACCAATGAGAGGTATATACTCTGAGCTACATCCCCACATTGTAAGTTTATAAAAGTAATATCTATTTTAATAAACAGAATTCTGATTTCACTTACCTCTACAAAGCTATTTGTTATTAAATGCTGATACTTTAATTTAACTTTTGAATCTGTTATCAGGCGCCTGAAACCAAGAATAAAAACAATTAGGAAGTTTTTAGCCAACAGTATTTTCCATATTTATAACATATAATTTAAAAAACTGTTTATGCTATGGTAATCAAAACTGTCCTACATGAAAGACACCGAACTACACTTACGCTATCAACAAATGTAACTTATCAAAATAATTTCCAACTTTCTACAGTTTAGACAGTTTCTTCATGTTTCTTATAGTCTAAATATTCTGTGTCTGTTTACACCAAGTGTGTATTATAAACCTAAAGACTTACCAACTATTGTCAAGTTAAGCTCACTTCAGAGACTTCTGACTCTGATATTATCATGCCTTAACACAGCAATTCTTTTATTTATTTTCCTTTAGATCCCCACCCAAACTGGTGTGTGAAATAAGGCACATGTTGAGAGGAATGTTAAGGAATGAATTTGCATTTTGTGATACCTAAACTTTATATAATTTTTAGGGTCTTTTTCATTTGGGAATTCTTTGCCATTTATTGGAAATATTTATTGACTGCAAACTGGCTTCCTTTGTCCACCCTGAATACTTTATAATTCACAACAATTTCTATGACTCACAACAGAAGCTCATAAAAGTAAGAAACCCTGAAACTTTAGTTTACTTTTATGGTAAAGACCCCTCTGAATGTGTTATAAGAAAATGATGTTGAAGTGGGATGGGAAAAGGGAATGGGGAAGATAACTACTGATGAGGCCAAGAAGAACTATATTGAACATGCATGGGGTCTACCCCACTGAAGTTTTTTAAATGAACAAGACAAGCCTGGTTTCACCTAATTCTTAAGCTTCATATCTTTTTACTCTGCCCTTCCATAAGATCGTACCCTGTACTATGCCATTTTTTTAAAACTCCTGTCATCTATATTCTTATATTTCCTGAAAATTAGCAAGTACAACTCTTCCTCAGAGGTATTGCTTAAGACTGCCTCCCTTGGAAATGAAAGCAGAGAATGCCATGATGGGGTTCTGAGGTGGGACAGACCATGTTTAAATAACGACTTCATAACACCCTAGCTATGAATTGAGGATTAATCCTTTGAACTCTTTATGTTCCTCAGCTTACTAAATCTGCAAAACAGCAGAAATGAAAAGTTGTGAGTGCCTGGCAAATAGTAAGCACCAAATAAATACTAACTGCTATATTATTATATTACTTCAATCAGTTGAAATATATTATTATTCACTCAAGGAAGCCTTTCCTGATAATTCACCACACCAGTCTAGATGTAGAACCCCTCTTAGTTTGCCTGGCATCTAAAACCTCTCCTTTATAGAACTCATTGTAATTTTAGACAGTTAACTATATAATCACTTGCTTGATATCTTCCTGCTTACTTATACCCCCAAAATAAGTTCCACGAAAGGATCTTCTGTATTCAGCATGGTGCCTGGCCTGAAGAACACGTTCATTTCTTAAATGGGCAAATTATATTCACAGAGGTTGAAGATGAGATCTAAAAGTAATTAATATATTTGATAGTTCCTCACACAGTTAAACACAGCATTACCATATGACCCAGCAACTCCTCTCCTAGGTATATATCAGGCCTTTATCAAACAGTTGCAAACAACGTTCATATTTTCATACAACAAAAATATTCTCAAAAAAGTGGAAATATCCACATAATGGAACATTATTCACCAATAAAAATAAATGAAAAATTAATTCATATTTCAACATGGATGAACCTTGAAAACACTAGCTAAAAGAAGCAAGTCACCAAAGACCACATATTATGATTCCATTTATATGAAATGTCCAGAATAGACAAACGCAGAGAGACAGAAAACTGGTAAGTGGTGGCTAGGAGAGGAGAAAATGGTTGAACGAATATTTTCCATGAAAATATTCTGGAATTAGGTAGTGATGATGGTTCTACCACATTACTAAAGCACTAAAAGTAACTTAATTATATAACTTACAATAATTAAAATGGTGACAATGTCACATGAATCTCACATCAATAAAAATAAATAAAGGAAACATGAAACCCGAAGTTAGATGCTCAGGTTTGCAAACAAACATAATGCACATCTGGCATGCGTGTGGCCCGGGTTCAATCCTCAGCACCACATACAAACAAAGATGTTATGTGTGCCGAAAAAACTAAAAAATAAATAAAATTCTAAAAATAAATAAATAAAAATAAACACAATGGAGTATTACTCAGCACTAAAAAATATCAAAATCACGGCATTTGCAGGGAAATGGATGGCATTAGAGCAGATTATGCTAAGTGAAGCTAACCAATCCCTAAAAAAACAAATGCCAAATGTCATCTTTGATATAAGGAGAGCAAATAAGAACAGAGCAGGCAGAAAGAGCATGAAAAAAGATTAACATTAAACAGGGACGAGAAGTGGGAGGGAAAGGGAGAGAGAAGGGAAACTGCATGGAAATGGAAGGAGAGGGCTGGGGATGTGGCTCAAGCGGTAGCATGCTCGCCTGGCATGCACGCGGCCCGGGTTCAATCCTCAGCACCACATACAAACAAAGATGTTGTGTCCGCTGAAAACTAAAAATAAATATTAAAAAAAATTCTCTCTCTCTCTAAAATAAAAAAAAAAATGGAAGGAGACCCTCATCGTTATACAAAATTACATATAAGAGGATGTGAGGGGAAAGGGAAAAAAAAAAACAAGGGCAAGAAATGAATTACAGTAGATGGGGTAGAGAGAGAAGATGGGAGGGGAGGGGAGGGGGGATAGTAGAGGATAGGAAAGGTAGCAGAATACAACAGTCACTAGTATGGCAATATGTAAAAATGTGGATGTGTAACCAATGTGATTCTGCAATCTGTATACAGGGTAAAAATGGGAGTTCATAACCCACTTGAATCAAATGTACGAAATATGATATGTCAAGAGCTTTGTAATGTTTTGAACAACCAATAATAATAAAAAGAAAACTTATTACACTGATGAGCAACGTCAGATGCATTTTACCACATTTGAGTTTGGCAATAATTCACTTTAACAAATGAGGTAAAAAGAGAGCTATGATTTATTTTACTTTTATGCTTCCAGGGATTGATCCCAGGAGCACTTAACCACTTACCCACAATCCTCAGCCCTTTTTATTCATTCATTCATTCACTCACTCACTCATTCATTCATTCATTCATTTTATATTGAGACAGGGTCTTGCTGAGTTGCTAAGGGCCTAACCAAGTTGCTGAGGATGCCTGTAATTTGAGATCCTCCTACCTCAGCCTCCAGAACCCCTGGGGAAAAAAATCACTTAAAAACAAACAAACAAACAAAAATAATTATCTTATTTACTTATTTTTATGTGGTACTAAGGATCAAACCCAGTGGCTCCCACAAGCTAGGCAAGCATTCCACCATTGAGCTACAGCCCCAGCCTCACAAAATCACGATTAATGGTTACACTACATTCCATTTTCCCCTACTATTGGGCCTTTGGGTTATGAATTATGACAATGAGATTACCATCTTTATTAAAAATCTTTGTTAATTTTTATTATAAAAATCAATGACATTTAATATTATCTAAATTTTATTTAATCACAAAGGTGAAAATTATCTTATCGTCATTCTTATCCCATCTCTTTTGTCTCTACCCCATATTTAAACTTGACTCTAACTTGAAAATATATCCCAAATCCAAACCATTTATTGTCATGTCTTCTGCTACCATTCTGATTCAAACTACCACCATCTCTTGCCTAGACTATGTAACAGTCTTCCATCTAATCTCTCTGTTCCCATAGTCTTTTCTTTTGTCTCAAACACCAGCAGTCAACGAAATCCTCTGCTCAAAACATCTTCATGGCCAAATGAAACAAGTAGAATAAAAGCCAAAGAACATACAATGACTTATCAGTCACCACAGAATCTAATTCATCCACCCTCCCCAACTCTTCCCTGCCTCCCTTCACTCTGCACATTTTTAAATACAATTCAACAACATAAAAGTTTAAAATTACTAATGCTTATCAGTAATTTATTCCATCTATATTTAACTTTACTGAGCACCAAAACCTGACATATTATTTTATTTTACATTTCTATAAGACCTGGAAATTATTTGTGGGAACACAAATGTTATCAAAGGATTCTACATAAATAAATAAACACAACTTAGGCCAGGAATAGCAAAACACGCCAGCTATTCAGGAGGCTAAGGCAAGAGGATCACAAGTTCTAGGCAGCCTCCACAGCTTAGAGAGCATTGGGGATATAGCTCAGTGGTAGAGAACCTATAAGTTCAATCCCCAGTACCGCCCTCACCCTACAAAATATCCTCAAAGCCACTACAGGTAAATATGCCTACATACCCATCAGAAAGGCTAAAATTTTTTGAGACAGATGACTTATCTATGGCTAGGAGGGTGGGTATACAACCACTTTGGAAAACAGTGGCAATATATATTCAAGTTAAAAATCTCACTCCTGAACACATACCCTAAAAAAAAAATCAATGGATATCTCCTAGAAGACATAGGAATGTTCTTTGTAGTTTTTTTTCACAATAGCTAAAACCAAACAGATCAGTCAAAAAAACTCCAAGCATCTATTATTAGAAAATTGAAATATTATATAGGAATAATAATAATAACAAAACAAAACACATGTAGCTAACAACATGCACAACCATCATAAATATTCACAAAAGAACACATGCAACACAATTCCATTTCGATGGTATTCAAGAACAGGCAAAACTAACTGATGGTAACAAAAGTCAGGATAAGTAGCCAAGGTAAGATGAATACTGACTAGGAAAGGGCATAAGGATGAACATACTGAGTACTGCGAAAGCTGTATACCCTGATCTGGGTGGTAGGACTTAACAAAAAAACAAAACAAAAAAAATGAAATGAAAATCAATATGGAGCAAATTGGGCTAATAATTAAATAAGAACAATGTTTTCCCTGTGAAATGCAATTAACACACATATTGAAATGTAGTTTCTTTCCTAATGGCAAGAACTATATGACTGCACTTAATTACTAAGGATCCTGGTAGCTTCAAAAACTTATTTGTGATTTTTAAGATACTGATAGAATGTAAAACATAATCATCTGACTTGAGGCTTGAAACAGCACAGACTTAAAGGATTCCATTTATTTCCCTTTAGTTATGTTTTTATAAATGTATTTGTTTATAATTTTCTGATCAATAGAATGATGGCACCAATTTCCTCACCTCACATAGTTAGAAGTTACGATGTACTGCTTAAAATTGACAGAGCAGGGGCTGGGCTGTGTCTCCGTGGTAGGGCACTTGCCTAGCACCTGTGAGGCCCTGGGTTTGATTCTCAGTACCACACATAAATAAATAAAGGTCTATTGTCAACTAAAAAAATACATTAAAAAATTAATAGAACAGGAAATACCTGATGAATAGCATCTAAGTTTATATTATTTAATTTTTAAAAATCTATTTTTAAAAAGACCAGTACTGATTACCTTTTTCAGGAGTGAGAAACTAACCAATAGAATTATGTATTTTCTATGCCATGATCTTAAGAACCATTTGTAAAAAACTATCAGTTTAAAGCCTTTTTTTGCTTATGCTAAACAGGAGCACTTACCACTAAGCTATACCACCAGCCCCAGAAAAAGCATTTTAAAAAGTAACGGGCAGGGATGGTGATGTAGTTGAGTTGTACAGTGTTTGCCAAGTGTGTTTTAGGCCCTGGATTCCATCCCTAGCACCACAGAGTGGAAAAAAGCAATGAGCATAATTCTTCTAGATGTAAGTTTCTGCCTTCATCTATTTCTAAAACCCGTACATGAAAATACCAATACATTACTTGAAGATCTTGAAAGACTTTATAGATAACAAATTTATCTTTATCCTCCCTAAGATTAGTAGAGGAGCTATATAGAAACTTAGGTCCTAAATAAGTAAATGAAAAAAAGAAAAACAACAACAAAAAAAAAAACAACCAACTAACTACTGAGATAAACAGAAACATTTATTTAGTCACAAGTGATATATACTTCAGAGAATTTTTACTAATCTCATGAAAGTATAAGGACAAATCTTGTGACAAAAAGTTCTCAAAGTATAATGTTACCTTTATGAAGCCATTGTGTAGAGAAGCCCCACTTAGTCCAATACCCTTGATGGTATAATATTACAGCACAAATTAATAACTGAGGCTTTCAATGATGTCATATGTTTATGAAGGCAAAGGAGAATAAGTGATTGTGTTATTGTTACATGTATTCAAAGATACATGACTATTAAATGCCAGTACCTAAGGAGCACACAAATAAGAAATTTCAGCTGGGTGTGGTGGTACACATCCAAAATCCCAGAGGTTTGGGAGGATGAGGCAGGAAGATCACAAGTTTAAGGCCAGCCTCAGCGACTTAGAAAGGCCCTTAGCAACTTAGCAAAACTCTTGTCTCAAACAATAAAAAGGCTGGTTCAGTGATTAAGTGCCCCTGGGTTCATTCCCTAGTATCGAATACAAAAATAAAAACAAAACAAAATAACAAAAGCAAAGTCATTCAATTACCATTATGAAGAATTAAGAGTTGAGATAAGAGTGTATAATCCAGTGGCCCGAACGTCATGTTAGAGTGCAAGATTCCTGGGGTTCAATACCCAGCACCAATGGGGGGGGGGGGAAGTCTCAAAAAGCACTAAATAATGAGTGAATCTCTACTTTGAGTGTATTATTTCCAAGGTTAGAACCACATATCCTGAATGAAAATATGCAGAGGATTCAATCAACATAAATTGTGTACTCTGGGTCATACAACTCATACATAACTTAAGAAAGAAATACAAGTGAAATTACAGAGGCGGAAAAAAAGTGAATTGTGAATGAGATGGGGCAGGGGCGTATTTTAGAAGCTCATAGACTATCTGCCCAAACCAACTAAAATCTAAACTGAGGCCAAAGTATGACTAAGAGGATCAGTAGGTTAAAAGAAATGAAGAGTAATTTGGAAAGAGTATTGTATGTGAGAAAGCCAGGAGGCAGAAGAGAACAAAATAAAATTCGAACAAAACTAAATGCAAATAAACAGTATCTTCAAGAAACTAGATTCTACATGGCAGGAACAGAAAATATAAGAAAAGATGAAGTAAAAGATGGAGATGTACAGGTGTGCAATGTAGGACAGTGACAGCCATTTGTGAAGAATTCAAAGGTGATGAAACTAGGTACGAAGCACTCGGGAACTAGTACCAAATTTCCAGCTTAAAAAAAAAAAAAGAGTATGGGCGGATCAGGTTAATGGCAGAAGGAACGGATGTGGGGATGTGGAACTGAAACAATTTGGTGTGAGGGTGGTTCTGGGAGGTGTAGGATAAAAATAAATCAGGGATGGCATCAAGGTTGTAAATCTTTAACATCTATGATCTCTTTCTTTGTTACTGAGAAGCAAGAAAGAGTGAGTTTGGTGGTGCAAGGGATGGACAAGATAAGGCCTGTGGAATATATAGACGGAGATCCCTGAGAGGCTAATTTAGAAATGTAAAACAGGTATTTCCAAAGAATACCTATAAAAACTATGTAACTGTACAGAAAAGAAATAAGAATCCATCAAATAGTCAAAGTCAAGGGAAATTTGAGAACTGGCTGTAATTTTAAATGCCTTACTCCAAAGGCTGGAAGTGCTTTCAGTACAATTTCTGTTATACAGACACAGGAGTGACCCTTAAAAAAGCCTAGTTAAAAAATAAGAACTTTAAAACTGATCAGAGCTATCAGCTATGCACTGTGCAAGGGGATAATGATACCACAGAGTTTGGTAAAGGAAGATAGATCAACAAACCTAGAAAACAACATAGAGCTTATAACTCTCTTGCCGAAATGTCCGTTTTCATCTAAAAATTATATACTAGACATGAAAGAAAGAAAGAAGTGACCCATACATGGGGAGAAAAGCAGTCAAGACAAGTCTGTGAGGAGACCCAGGTGTCAGAATTAGCAAAGACTTCTATGCCACTATTATAAATATATTCAAAGAACTAAAAGAAATTATGTTGATAATGAAATCAACAATAGAGAATCTCAGTTGATGGTATTCTTCTGTACCCACACCTACTCAGGAAGCTGAGGCAGGAGAATCATGAGGTCAAGGCCAGCCTGGACAACATAATGAGTACCCTGTCTCAAAAAAATAAAAGTCAAATAAAATAAAACAAATAGAGAATCTCAATAAATAAAAATTATAGAAAAGTACCAACTGGAAATTCTACAGGTGAAAAGCATAATAACTTCGATCCCCAGCCCTGAAAAAGAAAAAAGAAAAGAAAAGCATAAGCTGGGGATGGTAGTACATGCGTGTAATCCCAACTATTTGAGCAGTTGAAGGAAAGATCGTAAGCCCAAGGCCAGCCGGGGCAACCTAGCAAGACCCTATCTCAAAATAAAATAGCAAAGTGCTGGCGAAGTAGCTCAGTGGTAAAGCATTTGCCTAGCATGCTGGAGGCCCTGGATTGGATGGAAGAAACAGGAAAGGGGAATGGGAGAGGGAGAGAAGGGAGAGGGAGAGAAGGGAAAAGAAAGAAGGAATGAATGGAAGCATAAACTAAAGTGAAAAATTGACTAAAAGTGTACAGTAGCAGATTTAAGATGGTAAAATACATAAACACTAAAAAACACTTAAAAATATGAACTCAGATATATCACCAAAAACTATCCAACATGAAAAACAGGAAAAAAGACATGAAAATGAACACAGCCTACACAACATGTGAGACAAAGTCTATGGCAATATGTGTGAGAGGATTACCATAAAGGGAGGACAGGAAAGGATAAATATTTTAAGAAACAATGGGCAAAAGCCCCCAAATTTATGAAAAACTAAATTTTTCTCACATAAAGCACCCCCACAGGATAAATACAAAGAGAACCACATCTAAACAAATCACAAACTTCTGTAAGCCAAAAGACAGAGAAAATCTTAAAAGCACCAAATTGCGGGTGTGTGTGTGTGGGGGGTGGACAGGGACACACCAAAAAAACAATATGATGAATGGCTGTCTTATCAAAAACAATGAGAAGAAAAAAAAGCAGTGGAATGACATACCCAAGTGCTAAAAACTATTGGATGAAAGTCCAAAGAGCACATAAATCTTTAGAAACTGCCAAATGACATTTTAAAAAGGCTACAAGATAGTAGAATGAAATAGACATTATTATTGCTGTGTGTATATACGTGACTGCATGACCATGTGATTCTGCAACCTGTACACTCAAAAAAAATGAGAAATTATATCCCATCTGATTCAAATGTATGATATGTCAAGGTCATTGTACTGACATATGTAACTAGCAAAATTTTAAAAATTAGAATAGTTAAAAAAAGGCTAAAAGAGAGTATACTCTCTACTAGATTATCATATTTGACATCAAATTCTTTAATTCTTAACTAATTTGAAATGTTAAAAAAAGAAAAGAGGAAAGGAACTTTTAAATTTAGAGCATCTCAGGTGTGTGTGTGTGTGTTTGTAGGTGGTGATTAAACTCAGGAGCATACTATTACTGAGTTATGTTTCTACCCATCTACCTTTTTTTTCCCCCCCCTTTCTGGAGATGAGATCTCACCACGTTGCCTAGCATAACCTTAAACTCAGGATCCTCCAGTCTCTGCCTCCTTAATCTTTGGGATTACAGGTGTTCTCCACTATGCCTGACTTACATTTATTTAAGCAGGATAGTTTTTGTTTAAGACAATTGAAATTTCTTTCATTGTGAACTGCTTATGTCTTTTACAAATGAAAAGACCCTCCTCCCATCTATCTATCCATCCACCCAGCCTTATCCTTCCTACCTACCTACTTATGTGGTACTAGGGACTGAACCCAGAAGCACTCTACCACTGAGATATGTCTCCAGCAACCCTCACTTTTTTGTGGTATGGGGAATGAACTCAGGGGCACCATACCATTGAACTCATTCCCTAACCCTCCCCCGTTTTTCTTTCTCTTTTTTTTCTTTTATTCTTGAGACACAGTTATGCTAAACTGTCCAGGTAGCCTTAACTTTTGATTCTCCTATCTGAGACTCTCAAGTTGCTGGAATTACATACACACACACCACAGTGCCCATTCTTTCTAATGATTTCTAAGAGCCACATTATACCAAGAAAATTTAGTCATACTTGTTTTATGTGTTTGATATATTTTGTCTACATCCCCACTAGTCTTCTCCCAGTTAGTATCTTATCCAGAAATCCATTATAAGAAGACAGATACAAAAGCTCCTCCAGATGAACGAAGAGGAAGGAGTCCTCCATCAGAGCTCCTAAAGTACCTTCAGGAAACTTATGGGTTCACTGTGTAAAATCTGATAAAACAAACAATTTGTGATTTGCTTAATCACTCTATCAGGAGAATGTCCTAAGAATACCTAAGTAAACTGTACAAGTTATTAAACACAAATGGTGATAATATATTTATGGGCTCTAATCAATTTCTTTGGTTTACAAAAGTCTTCTAATTATCTAGATGATATAAGTGAATATGCAATCCACTAGGTATAAGTTTCCTCTCCAAAACCAGCCATACTTTACTTTTCATTCATGCCTGAAATCACTGCAATCTGCTTTCTACCGTCAACCTTCTCGTAAAGTTGCTTTGCTAAGAGGGAAACCAATGATCTCTTTTCAATGGTGTTCTTGATCATACCTCTATAGAAAGTAACATCATTACTGACTTCTTTTGCTGACAGTCTCTACTCCATTGGTTCCTCTATTATTGTCTAAATGAATAACCTGAGTGTCTTTCACTGATCCCCTCCCTCTCCCTCCTTATCACTTAAAATTTAACACTCTTAAGACTTTATCTTTATTCATTCTACATTTTGCCCAAGAAAATGGCCCCCTCATTATTTCAACTGTTTACTTATTTGTTTACTGAATTCCAAACCTGAAGGGTACTAGGTTCTATCTAATGAATCAAATTTAAAAAGTGAAAATTCATATCCCATAACCAATCTGTCTTTAATTTCTGTTCCTTCTATTGGCTCCTCTCTAAAATCCCAACTCTCACACTATCACATTTAACCTATTCTATAATTACCCTCTAGCCAAGTCCCATTGCCCAAATGCTTATCCACTTTAAAGCATCCTCCACTATACAAAAGATGTTTTCATGAAAATGGAGATTAAGCCCAAGGGTGCTTCCAGTGAGTGACACATGCCCAGTCCTTTTTATTTTGAGGCAGGATCTAAGTTGCCCCAACTGGCCTTGAACTTGCCATCCTCCTGCCAAAGCTTCATAGTGGCTGGGATTTCAGGTGTATGCCACCACACCCAAAAACCGTATTTCTAAAATGCAAATCTTATCAGCCTTTACAACTATCTCTGGAACAAAAACAAAAAAAACTATCAAATGCCTCGTATCCTCATTTTAAATAACCTCTCACTCTGTGCCCTACTCACAGAAAAACTCTAAATAGAGAAGTTCCTAGTCTATTTTAAAAATACTGACTTCTTTAATCATCAATACTACCTCTGCTCCCTCAATCCTAATTTTTACCCCTTTTATGTTACTAACTAAATCAAGTAAGTCTCTCCTAAACTCTTCAGAGAGAATAATTTTTAAACGTTTCTATCTATGTCTGTATAGATATCTGTACATGTATACTTTTATATCTTTTGCTTAAAACTCTTTCACATTACAGTTTTTTGTTGTTGTTCCCTATACGTTATGTGCCAGCAAGTATGCTCCCCTAAATGTTTGGGGTATGGATAAAAGGATACACTGACCTATACTGGGTGAAATGTACAATGAAAAATGATGAATTGATGAAAGGATACAAAGATCAGACAGCATAAGGGGAGACAAGATAAAGTCAACAGGAAGAATGATAGTACTTCAAGATAATACATGATTTATTTTTGCTAGCCTAAAACGGTAATGAAAATAAGATTACTAAAAGAACAAGGATTAACACAGAGATGGTAACACCAGTAGATGTTTCAAATAAACCAAAGTACAATCAATGAGCTTTATAAACTGTGCTGGTCTACTCAATATATGTCTTTATTAGGTTAAGAAATTCATTTATTAAAGCAAATGGCTGCTTTTACTTTTATTACAATATACCTTTCTGTATAGATAATTATCCAGGATTAATTATACTATTCATTTGTAGATCATTAAAAGTCCTCAATCCCTCATTGTGGAATAAGTCAAGCAGGTTAACTTGAGGTTATAAAAACAGCACTGACTCAGGAATTAAGCAAGCTGGGAGGCTCCGAAACTCATTATGGCTCTTTCTCCAAGTTTCTTTCTCCCTTGAAAAGAGAATCTTTCACTAGGGAAGGTATTAGCTGACAGCCTTCAGCTGTAGAACCTTTGTGATCAGTAGAGTGTTCCATCCTGGGTAGTCTCGGCCAATGAATGAACACAAAGGTACCTGAGCCCTTACTTCTTACTGAGGCATTACTCTATGGGAAATTCTAAGTACTAGAGTCATCATAGTGGTGTCCTATCTGTCATCCTCACCCCCACCCACTCCTGACCCCCTGCTGGGTTGCCTCAGACTCTCACAGCCACATTGTATTCAGAATCTCTTCCTATTGCAGATATCTTTCTTCCTCTCTTCCTCAGACATCATATGTGCCTGGAGAGCTATCTGTTCCTTTTTCCCCCCTATTACAGCACAGATGTTATCCCAATGAGGCTTTTTCTTTCTTTTTTTTTTTTTGGGGGGGGTGAAGTGGGGGGGTGTGTAGGGATAATGTGTGTGGTGCTGGGGACAAACGCAGGGCCTCACACATGTTAGGCAAGAGCTCTACCACTGAGCTACATCCCCAGCCCCTAACTCTTTCATTTTTAACTCTATCTTAGCATCTCTTTCACAGAGGACCCCAACTGACAAACTGACATATCCTAATCTTCAATTCCAATATTTACCAAAAGTGATTGCATGTTTAACCAAGCTTAAGAAGTGTTTTAATAATACAAAGGAATATATAGAATGGAATTTCTCTTTGGACCTTTAAAGTTCACCTTCTTTGAGGTGCTGGAAGTGAATCTGGTTTAACCAACTAACCAATATTCAACATGCAAAATCTATCCAAAATACTTACATAACTGTGTTGTCATCCACTAAGATATCACAACCATGAGCAGGACACGAAATAGTCTGAAAAAGATTGAAATTTAAACTATGTCTTCATTCAACAAATATTTATTGAATGCTTACCACTGCCAGGCACTCTGCTAGGTCTAGGGACACTTCAATGTTTACAGGATTTCAATCCTTCCCTTTCTATTTAAATGAAATAAGTGCGTGTATGAGTTTATCACTATGAAGTAACAGAATTGCTGACCCAAGTGGTTCTGCAACAAAATATTAAAAGGTTAAAGTAAAATATCTGACAAAACTGTTTAAAAGTTCAGTTTGATATATTACCAACATTGATGCCTGCTGGAAAAACTTTGCCTAAGCCATTATGAAGTCAAATAACAATAAGTGCTGGCGAGGATGTGGGGAAAAGGGTACACTTGTACATTGCTGGTGGGACTGCAAATTGGTGAGGCCAATTTGGAAAGCAGTATGGAGATTCCTGGGAAAGCTGAGAATGGATCCACCATTTGACCCAGCTATCGCCCTACTCGGACTATTCCCTGAGGATCTTAAAAGAGCGTACTATAGGGATACTGCCACATCAATGATCATAGCAGCACAATTCACAATAGCTAGACTGTGGAACCAACCTAGATGCCCTTCAACAGATGAATGGATAAAAAAAAAAGGTGGCATTTATACACAATGGAGTATTACGCAGCACTAAAAAATGACAAAATCATGGAATTTGCAGGGAAATGGATGGCATTAGAGCAGATTATGCTAAGCGAAGCTAGCCAATCCTTAAAAAACAAATGCCAAATGTCTTCTTTGATATAAAGAGAGCAACTAAGAACAGAACAGGGAGGAAGAGCATGAGGAAAAGATTAACATTAAACAGAGACGAGTGGGGGGAGAGAAAGGGAGAGAGAAGGGAAATCATATGGAAATGGTAGGAGACCCTCAATGTTACACAAAATTACATATAAGAGGTTGTGAGGGGAAGGGGGGGGGGGGAAACAAGGGAGAGAACTGAACAACAGCAGATGAGGTAGAGAGGGAAGATGGGAGGGGAGGGGGGATAGTAGGGGATAGGAAAGGTAGCAGAATACAACAGTCACTAATATGCCGTTATGTAAAAATGTGAATATGTAACCGATGTGATTCTGCAATTTGTATTTGGGGTAAAAATGGGAGTTCATAACCCACTTGAGTCAAATGTCTGAAAGATGATATGTCATGAGCTTTGTAATGTTTTGAACAACCAATAAAAAAAAAAAAAGAAAAGAAAAAGAAAAACTTTGCCTAATTTGGGGTCTTTAACTAAAATGTCCCATTGTAAAATGAAAAGGAACCTATTTTAAGTTGTTTTAATACAGAGAAATTTTGCTCATGCAATTCATAATCCAAAAAGTTTCACTAGCTGATATTTATACAAGGGTCTAAACTAAACACTACAAGAAATTCAATAAAAACTAAAAATCATTTTGGGATCTTTACCTGTCCCATGCCTTCCTCCATTATTTTGGTAGTTAAATATTCACTCCAGCACTGCATACAAAACTTATGTCCACATTCAAGGCCAGTGAAATACTGCAACAAAAATAAAACATGAACTTTTAAACAAAGACATTTTCAGAAAATTTTGTACACCTAGTGACTCAGTGCTCTTTTAAGTCACATTTCTCCCAGTGACTAAAATCTCCAATATAACAAGAATAGACAGTCTCCTAAAATGAAATTCTAGGTGATGAAATCTAGATATGCAAATACACAGAACAAAAAACACCTAAGAAACACATCTATGGTATATATTTGCAAAATTTTAAGAAAGGCAGGCAACAATAAGTTTGTATTAAATGTAAGATTATACCATATATTAATAAGCATTATGGAAATGTAAGCCAAATCACGAGACACCTCCTTACACTCACTAGGACAGCCATAATAAAAAAAGACAGATAACAACAAGAGTTTTAGGTAAGTATATGGAAAGAGTGGAACCCTCATGCCCTGTCAATAGGAATGTAAAATGGAGCGGCAATTTTAGGGAATAATCATGTAGTACCTCAAAATATTACACAAAGAGTTATCATATGACCCAGCAATTCTATTCCTAGGTATATAAAGCACAAAGAAATGAAAACACACATCCATACATACACAAGAATTCATGGTAACATCGTTCAAAATAGCTAAAAAGTATAAATAACCCAGAAATCTATCAAGTGACGGATGATAAACAAAATGTAGACAATCCATATAATGGAATATTATTTTGCCACAAAAAGGAATGAAGTACTGATACACGCTAAGATAGGGATGAACCTTGAAAACATATGCTAAATGAAAGACCATATATTGTTTGATTTCATTTATGTAAAAGATCCAGAATAAACAAACCCTTAAAAGGAAGCAGGTGAGCAGTTTCCTGAACCAGGGAATGAATACAAAAGGGTGTAGAATTTCTTTGGGGTTAAAAATGATCTAAAATTAACAGCAATGGTTGCACAACTCTCAATACAATAAAAACCACTTTAAATGGGTGAACTGGATAGTACTGAATTATACAGCTCAATAAACATGTTATTTTAAAAGTGTCAATGGACAGAACTCCATGGAACTGCATGGGATGTAGCTAATCTAGAAAATAAAAATCTCATGGTAAATCAAAAGATCTATTTATTCCAAATTACTACAAATAACATTTTGCTGTAAAATTATTGACATGATTTGAAATGTTAATAACTTTAGACAGTTCAATGAAGTATATTGTGATCTGTAGTGGGTTATTAAACTATTTTAAATATAAATAATTATATTTTAAAAAATATTTACTACTAAATTCGTTTTAATTAATAATATAGGTTCATGGCCAAAAAAATTTTTAATGAGTGAGGCATGGTGGATTACACCTGTAGTCCCAGCTATAAGTGAACTAAGGCAGGAGGAATCATGTAAACACAAGTGTTAAGGGTTCTACTGCCCTATTAGGTCTTGGCAATAAGTATGAGAAGAAGTATGGCACCCTTGGATAGTACAATTCAGCATGTACAACATAGCAAGACAAAAATATTATTAACAACAACAACAATAATAATAATATTAATAACAATAATATTGTTAATAATAATATTGTTAATAATAGTAGTAGTAGTAATATTGTTATATAGTTATAAGATTGTGATGAAAAATGATTCTCCTTCATCCCCATCTCTGTCCTGTATCCTATACCTAGAATCAATTAGTTCCATTTCTTACACATTCTTCCAGAGATTTCTAATGTTCAAATACACACAGTGGAAGAAGGTAATAATCTCTTCTATGATGTTTATTTTTTATTAAATTAACAGATTTCTTATGTGGTTTCACATTGGTTTACCTCTTTTTTGTGTGTGTGGGGGGAGGTACTGGGAATTGAGCTCAGGGCACTCAACAACGGAACCACAACCTCATCCCTTTTTGTATTTTATTTAGAGACATGGTCTCAGTGAGTTGCTTAGCACCTCACTGTCGCTGAGGCTGGCTTTGAACTCGTGATCTTTCTGCCTCAGCTTCCTGAGCCACTGAATTACGGACGTGGGCCACCACGCCCAGATGCTTACCTCTGAAGAAAGTCTGAAGAAAGTGCCCCAATTTATTAAAACAGTCCATGATTAATGAACAGTTAATTAATGTACACTGTATATACATCTTTGTGATCATGTGACTACATCTTCATACAAATGTGTAAAAGTGACACTGTAACAGGTATACATTCACAATTTGATAAGATATTCCAAGGCTTTCCTGAAATAAGGCTGTAGTAATTTATACTATGCAGTTTCTCACACTTATGCCAACATAGTATATCATCCAATTTCTTGATCTTTACCAAACTAACATATAAAAAATGAACTAATTTCATTAATTTTGATTTTCAATTTAACATTTGAAAAAGAAAAGATTTAAGGCTGTGTATTTCTTTTTCTAGGTACTCTCTTCACATATTTTGCTTATTTTACACTGGAAGTTTTCCTAATCAATTTAGGGGGACTTTGTACTTACATAGGAAACTGGACACTAATAAATATGGAAAACATTTTCTCTCAGTTTCAATTCTGCTTCTTCATATTGTGTTGCCATGCAGAAGCACTTTACTTATATATAAGTGAAATGCATCAATGTTTAAATTTATGGTTCCTAAATTAACTCCGACATAAGAGGCTAGGAAGGAATTTAAGTTTCTCTCCCAGATGGCTACCAAGTTGTTCTAAAACCATTTACTGAATAATCTACCTATTGCCATACCTTCTCCATAATACACTATATTTTCATGCATATTTGATTTTATTTTGTTCCACTGCTTTGTCAATTCTTTGCATCTGGTAGTATTAGTCCTCTTCCTGCTTTCCCCTACCAACCTATTCTTTTTCAATATTTTTCAAACAAACACTCAAGTCAACTTTTTGTCTCTTGGTACTAAAAAATTTCTTCATCAGATGTTTCACATTTCGTCAAATTTATTCTGAGCCTATTTCTTTCTCTCTCTTACAGAAAGTATTTTTTATTCCAACATTATCTATTTAAAAATTATTTGAAATATAATACTTGATATAGTTCATAATATTAGATGCAAACAGGATAGAAAATTCTACATATGTATTTGGGCGCAGTGGTGCATGCCTGCAATTCCAGCTACCCAGGAGGCAGAGGCAGGAGGACCATAAGCTCAAGGCCAGCTGCAGCAAATTGGCAAGACTCTTTGACTCAAAATAAAAAAAGCTCAGTGTAGCTCAGTAGTAGAGCAGTTGCCTAGCACATGTGAGGCACTGGGTTTGATCCTCAACACCACATAAAAATAAGTAAATAAAAAGAAGGTAAAAAAAAAATAAAAATAAGAAGGACTGGAGATACAACTCAGGGGTAAAGTGCCCCGGACTCAATTCTAGGACCAGCAGTAAGGGGGGTCGGGCAACGAAGAAAAGAACATTATATATATAGTATATCAATTACATTTTTTAAACACACAGAAGTAGTCATGGAAGGAAATACACCAGACTCCTAAGAGACTGGTTTTACAGACAGAATGGCATGTGAAATACATGTCAAGTTTAAAAGAGTATAATCTCATTACTCTTCATTAGTGAAGGAGATTTGGTAAGAAATTGTTATTAGATCACTAAGGGAGAAATCTTTATTTTTCATGGCTATAAAAGGGGCATTCTGTAAGGGATAAATATATAAAATATTTCAACAACTTCAAAATATTTTACGCAGAAACATACACATGGCCATGTGCTTTATTCTTTTTTCAAATAAAAATTCTTAAAGCTAAGAGAATACTAGTTACAATTAACCAGTGATCACTGGAGAAATCCCAAACCTTGGTGAGTTCTAGTTTAGGTCCTACTATGAGAGAAGACAGTAAAGAAAGCCTTTTATTCTTTAAAGATTTCTTTTCAGTGACTTTTCTAATTAGAAAGATCACAAGATTAAACAAGATAAATTACAAAAATCACACACATGCATGTTTCAAGATAAAGAAACACCTAACCTAAATATAATGTGCAAGAAATACCTGGGTTATCCTCCATCTATGTGTCTTCTGTTGTTATTTCCCTTTCCCTTCTCCTTAAACATGTTTATGTTTGCTCCCTTACTACCTCATGCTTACCTCCTCTTAGCTCCCTGGGATTCCCCTTAAATTGGGACTAGATTACTGACTGAATCTAAGAAAAAGCTATAGCAGAAATTCATGTTTTTTTTAAAGCCTCTAAAACAACATTACACATTAAAAGGTTTCGCTTATCTCCACCACTTTATATACAACAACTAATACTAAACAGCAGTAAGAACAGTAACTCATTTTTCTTCTATCAGAAATTGTTCATATAATCTCTAAAACTGAAGTCATTTTGTTTACACAAATGAGCAAATAATCTCAGCATCAGCTCTATCATGATTATAATACAATGAGTTAAAAGGAAGATAAAGTTGGACCTGGATCAGATGTTTTCAAGCAGTATTCCCAAGACTGCCAAGATTACACAGGGGAGGATTGAAGTTTAGGAATGAAAGGGGTGAATTGCCCCTCACACTCTTCAACTCTGATTTTACCTATTTGTCCTATTTTATTCTTAGAAAATAAAACATTATTTACTTCATTAAAGTGAGATATTTCAGCCCCGGAATGCTGGGTTAGTACAATCACATCTTAACCTACTTTGATTCAAAACATTATTATAAAGCAACTGTTGCTGACGTTAGGAGACTTCTGAATTTGCTACAAGAGGGAATGAAGAGGATTTACACAGTGCTCCGAAGACTTGGGAAATTCCAATTAGAAACCACCTAGGACATTAATCTCAAAGTACAAAGATACAAAAAGCATTTATTTTAAAAAACCTGTTCTCATGTGGCACTGCATAATGCTAACACTGCTTTCTATAAGGATAAAGGAAGGTACTGAAGATACATGTGAATAAAAGAAAATCAGAGAGCAGTAGAAGTGAAACATGGGAGTTATATAATACTCATATACAAGTAATAAAGTGGTAAAGCTTCATGAAGAATTTCAGGTGATATTTACTTTCAAAACTGAAGAGGTTATAAGTATTCTTCTGTATTAGTCTAAACATTAGGAGAAAAGAAGTCCTAGTTTTGTCATGGTTATATTTTTCATAACTGCATAGTTTCCATAACTCTTTAACTTAATTGTCAACCCAAAGAATTTGCTGCTTTTGCTATCTTCTCTGCCACTTACTCAATTTAAAAAAAAAAGAAAGAAAGAAAAGAAAAACTTGGCTGGGGATGTGGCTCAAGCGGTAGCGCGCTCACCTGGCAATCCTCAGCACCACATACAAGCAAAGATGTTGTGTCCGCCAAAAACTAGAAAATAAATATTAAAAAATTCTCTCTCTAAAAAAAAAAAAAAGAAAAAAGAAAAAGAAAAAGAAAAACTACCTTTATTGCTTTTACTATCTTCTGTACCTTAAAGTTAATGACTCTTCAGCTGCAGTGTTTTCCCATCCTACCCACACTACTTAAAATAACTTTCCGGGGTCACTATAAACTCCTAATAAACTTCAAATCCACTTTTCTTTTGTCTAAAGCTTTTAGGCATTTCTTCATTATTGAAAAAAATTTCTCTTCCTTTGTTTCTGCACTGCTAATTTTCCTGCTTCACTTAACTACCTTGCCTTTTTAGGTTAGTTTATATGTCAATTTCTGTGGAAAGTACTACCTGATCAAAAACTGAATAAGGCTAGCACGTGCAAATCCCTGGGGTTCAATTCCTAGCACCAAAAACAATATCCTAAACAAACCCTAAATTTGGTTTCCATCTACCATGTTCCCAATAGTATCATATCATGTGTTTGTCCTGCTAAAGCACTTAACATTCTTTCTGAATGTAATAGTACTTATCTGCCCAGGTAACCTACAAATTATTTGAAAACAGGGATTATATATTTATTCCCCAGTATATTTCAAAATTTTAGAATAGCGTCTGGCATGATGAATGAATAGTAAAGTTTTCCATCAGTTACAGGTACAAAGCAGAAGTGTATAATAATCTCCAATTATGATTTTCAGTTCTTGTTTGTTGGATAATATCAAGGACACCGAGAAAATCGCAGTGGATATTTGTAAGCAACTAGTGCCGGTATTCAAATTAGAATTAAGATTTAAATGAAGGACAAACTAGCTATAATAAATCAGAAGGAAAAATGTCCAAGGACTAAGGAAAACTAACCTGGGACACATTATTCAGATCTTAGTCCTACCTCACAGAAACTTACAAACTGTAGGCACTACATAAATACCAACTGGAACAGATAACATGTTAAAGATAATAACACGGTTCAAATATGAATTTAATAATGTATTTTAATATCAACACTTGACTGTTTTATAAATACTCAAGTTAGGATTGTAATTTAAGTAGAGGGAAATGATAACAATTCTCAGGCAAGAAGAGATTTCAAAGAACATCTAAGTCAACTGATCTGACAGATAAGAACTGAAAAAAAGAACTGAAAACCAAAGACATTAATAATCTACTTGCTATCCACCCCAAAGCCAAATATTTGAAGCATTAGAACTATGATCAGAAGTTGAGAATTCAGAAACTAACTTCAGCCCTTTACTTTCTACATTATTATAACCTCACTCATCATTCTATTTCTCTAAGTTTTTAAAAACTTTTGTAGTCAGTTATATATTTGACCAAATTAGCGCCATTCCAGTAGATTTCTTTAGAGATACATATATAATTCTAAGATTAACATTGAAAATCCTTCAATGTTAAAATGGCAGTGCAAAATACCTGGTATAAAATAATTATTAGAAACAGCTGTTTACCTATTAATGCACAAATATCAACAAGATAGTTACAATTATAATAGCATTAAGTAATATCTTAAGACATATTGAAACGTCTTAAAAGCTGAATTCCAGGTAACTAAACACTTACTTATGTTATAAATAAAACTTTCCTATTGTTTCTAATAAAGTAATGCCTTCGTAAGGAAGATTATTTAAGACTACAATTTCTTACTGAACACACCAAGTAACCCATTTTTTTTCTTTTATCACATCATCAGTATTCATGATGATGTGATAAAAGAATGATGAGCATTCTTTAACAGTTTATTTTTTTGCATTTTTAAATTTTAATTTGTTATATATGACAGCAGAATGTATTACAATTCCAAATACACATATCACCAAGTAAACCATCTTAATGCAATTTTAAGACACATTCTTAGGAGAAACATCTATTGTTTAGTTTTGTTCGCTGTTCTTATTCGGTCCCCCTTGCCATACTTTTAAATTCTCCACCTGAATGGATTTAAGTGAAAATCTTTTCTTAGGAAAAATTCTGAAAGTTCCCCAGCAACAGTATTATAGACATTTTATATGGGTTCTGGATATTTCAAAAGCAGCTAAAGATTTTTAAATCTATTTTAATTTGGATAAAAAATAAGTTAACTCATTGTATAGCACACAATTTTCCCCATGGTGATAAAGTTAACTCTAGAAAGATTTAGGTATGTAGCATCAACTTAGACAAGTTGGTGCTTTTAAAACAAAGGTTTTATTATTGCTTTTCCTATCATTATCCTTAATATACTGAGAGGTTACTGGTTATATGTTACTTCTCCAAACCCCCCAGATTTCCCTTTGTTTAAATAATGAAAGTGATTTACTCTCTGAAATATAGAGTGCTAGCCTTAAACTACCAGATACTCACCGAGTTAGGGTAGTTCAAGTAGCAGATCTGACAAGGCATATCCTGTGCTGATGACCTTGTATTCATCTGGCGCGTTCGAGACTTTTTACTTGGATTAATTACATGACACTCAGCAAAGAGCTTCTCCAGGTTTCCATCAAAGTACCTGCATTATTTAAACAGAAAGGATGAAAGCCCAGCAATAGCATAATCAGAGCTCTCCAAACCTTGACTGTTTACTGGGAAAAGCAATAAAATGAAATAAACCAAAATCATAACTTTTTTTGCTCAGAGGATATAAAAGTAATATAACTACAATTACATCAAAGACGAGTGCGTGTGGACTGGGGATATAGCTCAGTTGGTAGAGTAATTGCCTCACATGAACAAGGCCATGAGTTCAATCCCCAGCACCACACACACACACACACAAAGTGTGTGTATGTGAGAGAGCAAATCTGAGGTTTTACTGCCCCCTTTGGATACTGCCCCTACCCCCGCCCCTTGGATTTTTAAAAAAATGTGTTTCTGAAGTCCTGGGAATTAAAATTCCAATAAAAGCTACTGGAATGTTAACAGTATTACAATTAAAATTTAAGGATGAAAGCTGTGCTATCTCTAGCATTACGTGTGAAGACTAATGATATTTTTTTTAAAACTTAGCTCTGTTATAAAAATGAATTAATTTCATAAATAATTGAGGTTAAGCCACTTTAAATACATTAGCTTTAATAAATGACTTACAAAGCATATCTCACTACATAAATCATTTTTAAAATGAAATTATCATGTGTCTCATTCTGTACAACAGGCTTGCTCTCTATATTCTTTTGAACTACTTTTTTAATTTATTGAGAAAGGGAAGGAAGGAGGAAACAAAAGGGTATATCTTGATATTTTTTAAATTTGTTTTTGGTTGTATATGGACTCAATACCTTTGTTTTATGTGGTGCTAGGATAGAACTCAGTGCTTCACACTTGCGAGGCAAGGGCTCTACCACTGAGCTACAACTCCAGCCCTTTCTTGACATTTTTATACAAAAGATTGCATACTAGCTTTTCATAAAATATGTACCTAAATATACAGAAGTTCTATATTTAAGATATCAAGAGTATATTATGCCCAGTACTATATAGTTTTAACTAAGTTATAAATTTCTTGACAGAAAACAGTGGTAAATAGCTAACAGAAAATCTTCCATTAACCTAGATGAGACACAGTTCCTGGTTCCTAAATATATCAATATTCTAAAGAGATAAACAACAGACAAAAATCTTTCAAACTGTGAATCAATAAAATCAGCCAAACTATTAATGCAGAATCTAGACAATCACTTTTTAGTTTTACCCAAGGTTTTGATAATTACAATGTGCTCTTGTGCATGCATACTCATATATATACATATATAGATATATATGCCTCAGAAGGCTGAGGCAGGAAGATGGGGAGTTTCGAGGCTTACCTTGGCAACTTAGTGAGAACCTGTCTCAAAACAGAAGATACAATAGAATGGGGATGAAATTCAGTGGTAAAGCAACCCTGGGTTAATTCCCCTACCACAGAAGTAAGAAAGAAGAGACACGCATTGTGTCAAAGCATTTAATGTATGGAAAGGAGTTATATTACTCTCCTAAGTCTAGTAAAACAAATTTTCAATCAAAATGCCAATACCTTATATAAAAGGGAAACACATAAAGTTGTTGCAAATTTATATCAAGTTGTCCCTTCATAATTTCAGATAATCGGAATGTAGCTACAGAAGAAAACTAACTTTTGTCTCTGAGAACACAAGATGCCTAATTTCAGAAAGCAGAAGAGACTAGCACTAAATATAAATTCATAAACCAATTAAACACTCTGTCTTATATTTAAAAAAAAAAAAAAAAACTCATGCTCACAAGAAAGAACAAACTTCTGTCCAAAATTTGACTACATAGAACCAAAGGCCCCTCATACTTTGGTTATCATTACAGATAGCATTTTATGAATACAGTCACACAGACGTTGTGTATAAGTTCATAAAAATAACAGCATACTCAGACATTTGTAACCTGCTTTCTTCACTAAACATGTAGTAAACATCTTAGTCAAGAAACATATATTCACGTTATTTTTCATTTTTGTATAATATTCAACTAAAGGTATTAAAATATAATTAATCAACCTTATTCTGAGGGACACTTAGATGTTCCACATATAGACATAATCTTAATAATCCACATAATCTTAAATTCTTGGCTCATTTGATAAGGGAGAAAATACCTAAACTTGTATTACTTCTTTCTTAGTGAAGATGAACACAACTCTTTTTAAAATAATTCTTCTTTTTTTTCCTTCAACTTTTTTAGTTGAACAACTTATTTATTTATTTTATGTGGTGCAAAAGATCAAACCCAGTGCCTCCCAGAGGCAAGGCAGATGCTCTACCACTGGGCTACAACTTCAGCCCCTGAAGATGAACATATATTACTTCCTGTTATTTTAAGTTCAGAATGTAAACAGGAGAAGTGACCCTAAATCTCAAGGTTTGCTTTCTTTCCACAGTTTCTAACCTGTCTTTCAATCATATTTAATGGATGTTTAATTACTGCTTTCAATTTTTTTTGAGAGAGAATTTTTTTAATATTTATTTTTTAGTTTTCGATGGACACAACACCTTTATTTTATTTTTATGTGGTGCTGAGGATGAAGCGTGCTACCGCTTGAGCCACATCCCCAGCCCATTTTCAATTTTTATGTAGGTAAATATATCAAGCAATCCCTGAATTTCACATCAGCCTTAAAAGACCTCTATAATACCCCAAGATTATTTGGAAAATTCACCGGTGATTTCAATTTTTCCTTTAAATGTTTCTATTATAATTGCTGATTCACTTGGAATTTATTTCTGTGTAATAAGGACTTAAAGTGAGATTCCACCCATTTTAATCCAAATAACTATTTACTGAAGGGTGGTTCATTGGTTCATCAGTATAGAACATGTTTTTCTACCTTTTGGTTTCAGCTAAACTTTGCTTTCTCAAGTCTTCTCTGACAGCTCATTAACCCCCAATCTGGTTAAGGTTCCTTTGTATTACATCCATTGCTAAGAACTTTGTACTGGCTTTGTAGCACTTACCACTGTATAACTCTATAATTGCTATTTATTTATTTTCCTAGATTGTATACCCCATGGGAACTATTTTATTATTGCTATAGCCCTAGTATCCAGAGGCAATGGGAGGAGAAGGGGAGTGGTGCTGAGGATTAAACCCAGAGCCTCATGCATAGTAAGCAGAATGAGCTCTACCACTGAGCTACAGCCCTAGCTATAGAAGCATCTTATTATATGTGCTCGTTTTCTTTCTTTCTTTTTTAAAAAATATTTAGTTATAAATGGACACGTTTACTTGTTTATCTTTTATGTGGTGCTGAGGATCAAACCCAGTGCTTCAAACGCACTAGGCAAGCACACTATCACCAAGCCCCATACCCAGCCCCTCATTTTCTTCAAGAGTAAATGAGGAATCTAAATCTCCTCACTGACCATAAATACTCTCTGTGCAATAATAAATTTCCATATTCAGGGCCGGGGATGTGGCTCAAGTGGTAGCGCGCTCGCCTGGCATGCGAGCGGCCCGGGTTCGATCCTCAGCACCACATACCAACAAAGATGTTGTGTCTGCCGAGAACTAAAAAATAAATATTAAAAAAAATTCTCTCTCTCTCTCACTCTCTCCCCTCTCTCACTCTCTCTTAAAAAAAAAATTCCACATTCAGTTAAATTTATTCTTGGACTCTTCAATCTATTCCATTCATTTGCCTATTCTTGTAGTTTCTGATAGAATTTTCATTGTTATTCATTTTATTTACTATCTCAAGGTAGTGTATAATTGAAATTTATAGATTTTTGATCCATTCTAGAAGCCACCAAAGAACTTTCAAATACTGTTTAGATCAACCGTGCAAGAAGCTAAAAATACACTCATATCCTTAGGCCAAGTATGCCAAAAATGTTTTTCTTTTATTAAAGTATCACTTACCAAAAAAATGTGACATTTAAATATTTTTTGTTTTGATTTGTATTTATTTTATGCTCCGATAAGAGCCTTAATCCCAAATGGTGAGTAGGAAGATACTGAAATCTAATTGTTTTACTAGTTGTTGACTTAATACTCTTAAGCCTATTATAAATTATAATACATGGATTGTCCATATGTTATACAATCCTCTTCTTTATCCTATAGTTTTAACTAGAATTCCTACAGCTTTTCCCAGATCTTTATAGTTTCATATAATTTTCTTTAATTACTTTCATATTACATAGGTTTTGTATAAAAAAAAATCTCCTCCATGATGTCTGCTGCAATCCATTGTACATTCAGTAGCATATTATTTAGTCTCCAGGTGTTGGAGTAGCTTTTATTTCTTATTTTATGGTTAATTTCTAATTTCATTCCATTATGATCTGATAGAATGCAGGGTAGTACCTCTATACTTTTTTATATTTGCTAAGAGTTGCTTTCTGGCATAATATATGGTCTATTTTAGAGAAGGATCCATGTGCTGCTGAGAAGAAAGTGTATTCTCTCATTGAAGGATGAAATATATGTCAGCTAAGTCTAAGTTATTGATTGTATTATTGAGTTCTATAATTTTTTTGTTGAGCTTTTGCTTGGAAGATCTCTCTAGTGATGAAAGAGATGTGTTAAAGTCAACCAAAATTATTGAGTTGTGGTCTATTTGACTCTTAAATTTGAGAAGAGTTTGATGAACATAGACACTCCATTGTTGGGGCATACAGGACTTGAAAACAGCATACTACAGGGACACAGCCAATCAATGTTTAGAGCAGCACAATTCACAATAGCTAAACTAGCCTAGATGTGCTTCAATAGATGTATGAATTTTTAAAAAGTGGCATATACACACAATGGAATATTACTCAGCAATAAAAGAGCAATAAATCATGGCATCTGCAAGGAAATGGATGGAGTTACAGAAGATAATGCTAAGTGAAGTTAGCCAATCCAAAAATGCTGAATGTTTTTGCTTGATATAAGGAGGCTGATTCATAGTGGGGTAGAGAGAGGGAGCATGGGAGGAATAGACAAACTATCTAGATAGGGCAGAGGGGTGGAAGGGGAAGGGAGGAGGCATGGGGTTAGAAATGATGATGGAATGTGATGGACTTTATTATCCAAAGTATAGGTATAAAGACACGAATTGGTGTGAATGTACTTTGTATACAACCAGAGATATGAAAAACTGTGCTCTATACATGTAATAAGAATTGGGGGCTGGGGATGTGGCTCAAGCGGTAGCGTGCTCGCCTGGCATGCGTGCGGCCCGGGTTCGATCCTCAGCACCACATACAAACAAAGATGTTGTGTCCGCCAAAAACTAAAAAATAAATATTAAAAAATTCTCTCTCTCTCTCCCCCCCCCTCTTTCTTTAAAAAAAAAAAGAATTGGAATGCATTCCGCTGTTATATATAAATAAAAAAAATAAGAAAAGCTGAGATTAGGATTGTAGCTCAGTAGTAAAACACATACTTAGCATATGTAAGACCCTGGGTTCAATTCCAGGCACCAAAAAGAAAGAAAGGAGGTGGGGGCAAGAAGGGGAAGAAGGAAAAGAAATGGAAATTGCTTTGTTTGTGTGGTGTGTGTGTGTGTGTGTGTGTGTGTGTACATGTGTTTGCATGAACATGGGGTCTCATGCATGCTAAACAAGCACTCTATCAGGAAGCTACATCACCAACCCTAAAACCGCTTTTTGTTATCTAAACTTATCACTCCCCAGCAATCAAGTTTAGACATATTTCTAATGTTCAAATGTGTTCAAATGCTCAAACTGGCCAAAATTCTTTCCCATCATTATTTTTTCCTGTTATCAGTTATTAAGGTAGGCAAAATAATTTTTCTCATTTTATAATTCCATTTTTTTTCTTATGTATTTCTTTACAAAACTCAAAATTTAGCAGTTCTCCTAAGGTTTACCCTTAGTACTTAACAGTCTCTTTTGGAATGCCATTCATGATATTACTTCAAGACATTTTAGTTTAAGATTCTGCATGGGGTTGGGGTTATGGTTCCCCTACCATAGGTGAGGCACTGGGTTCGATCCTCAGCACCACATAAAAATAAAGATATTGTGTCCACCTATAACTATTTTCTGAATTAGAGTTTGAGCTTCTCTCTTCTTCCTTCCCTACTACCCTTAGTTCTATCAGATTCCTTTTCACCTTGTTCAGTTATTTTATCAGATCACCTTTTGCTGCAGTCTGGCTGGGCACAATTCACAAGCCACTTATCAAGCAGAAACGAACTTTATTTTTAGAAAACACACACACACACACACACACACACACACACACACACACACACAGCACCACAGGAGCTCTTCAGGGATTCCCTCAGAGCCCAACTGCCACCACTGGCTTCCCACAGCCTCTCAATCCCCCCACTCCTCCTGCTCTTGAGGCCGATAGGCTGGGTAGCATGGGCGGAGCCAAAAGAGTCCCCCAATGAGCATCACCGCAGAGGAGCCAATCAGCTGGCAGCTGGAAGTTTGCTGGGGCCGCTGTGAGCCAATCAGCTGGAAGTTTCCTGGGGCCCCTTCAGCTATGGCTCTCAACAACCTTTGACCTTTCACCTCAGAGCCCATGTTCACTTTAATTTTCTTAAGTGGAAGAAGAAGCTTTTCTAATTATGAGTTTATTAGGCTTATAATGCCCAAGAATATGGCTAGATTCTTAAGTCACCACATGATGTTTGCCTGGGCACTATTTTAAATTCTTTTAGATTTGGTTTTCATGTACATCTTTTATTGTGAAAATGAAGTCAAAATGAAAAGGAACTGACTCAATGGTGAAGCACTGCAGTTCAGGTACCTTGTTTAATGAGTTAACACAAGCTTCTCTCTGCCTCACAAACTTTGATAAACAGTCAACAGAAAAAGCTGCAGGGCTTATACTAGGACATAGTAGGCCATTATTTCTCTACTTTTCTGCAATCCTATCCATTCCTTTTTTGCATGGAACATGGGGTCTCGTGCATGCTAAACAAGCATTCTATCAGGGAAGCTACATCGCCAACCCTAAAGCTGCTTTTTGTTTCCTAAACTTATCGCTACCCCCAGCAATCAAGTTTAGACATATTTCTAATGTTCAAATGTGTTCAAATGCTCAAATTGGCAGTTGACAGTCTAAGAGAGGAGGATTCATTTAGTTGTAAATGAATCTTTTATTTATTTATTCATATGCTGTGCTGAAGATCGGACCAGGGCCTCACACATGTCAGGCAAGTGCTCTACCACTGAGCCACAACTCCAGCCCCTATCCATTCATTTTAAAGGAAACAGAATGCAACCAGGCTTGGTGGCACATGCCTGGAATGCCAGAGACTCCAGAGACTGAGGCAAGAGGACCTCAAATTTGAGATAGGCCCTGGCAACTTAGGGAGACCCTGATTCAAAAATAAAAGGGCTGGGTTGGGGATTGGTTCAATGATAAAGTATGTCAGGGTTCAATCCCCAGTATAGGCCTGGAGAAACACAACCAGACATGGATGGACACAGAACAGAATGGCAATCTGGTTTCTCCTTTAGTTCAGCCTTTCCTGAAAGAAGGACATGAACAAGTTATCCCCCAATCCCATGAGCTAAATTTCTCTAGATTAAGACCATTAATAAACAAGATTATTTTTTTTAATTGATTTTATTTTTTTAATACATGAAAAGAACTGTTAAAGTGTGATGATTATTTTAGTACTGTAAATTCTCTTTTCTCTAAGGTACTTTCCATAAATTATGTTTACAGAAATATAGTTAAGCAATAGTCATGGTGGTGCAAACCTGTAATCCCAGTGACTTGGTAGACTGAGAGAGGAGGTTTCCAAATTTAAGGCCATTATCCACAATTCAGTGAGATCTTGTCTCAAAATAAAAATTAACAAAAGGGGCTAAGAGTGTACCTAATGAGTTCCATGTGGTTAAAATACCAAAGCAAAACAAAAAGAAAAGAAAACAGAAATAAATACAGTTAAACCAATTGGCATGTAATCAGACAACTTTTCAGAATACACAGAAATTAATTTTTCATTTTATTTGACTACTTCACAGAAACATATCACACAATATGAACTAAATTGGAACACTGCTGGCTAATGTTTCTTTTTGAATTGTGGGTCACTGTGGGATAAATGTCATTTGAATTTTTCTTACAAGCCACTAAGGCTAAAAATTTACATTTCTTTTTTTTAATATTTATGTTTCAGTTTTAGATGAACACAATATCATTATTTTACATTTATGTGGTGCTGATGATCGAACCCAGGGCCTTGCACGTTCTAGGCCAGCACACTACCACTGAGCCACAACTCCAGCCCCTAAAAATTTACATTTCATAAACATCATTCGTATAGTACTTATTTACACAACAAAAACAAAAAAGCAATAATGTTATCCTACTTTTCAGATGATGGAGGCTTTTCTATTAGGCCACCAGAGCTCAATCTTCCTATTAGTCTTTAATGCTCCCATTACATATTTAAAAGTCATTTATTTAAAAAACAACCCAATAAAACCAGTATATAATAAAATCAAAATAGTACTTAACAAATAAGCTATTAATTTTTATTACTCTAAGATGCAATACAAAAACCTTACTACATAATTTTTGAGAGCATTTCTACCATCTTTTATATCTTTTTAGTTCTGAGCTACAATGGAAGGAAGGTCAATCAACCAAAGGGAAACAGATGAACATAACTCCTAGGATAACACCTCATTTCTCTATTCTTTAAATGAATAAAAAAGATTGGAGTTACTGTCTCATTCAATATTGGTAGAATACCTAATCAATAAATGGGGGAAAGGAACTAAACAGACACTTCTCAAAAGAAGAAATGGTCAAAAATAAATGAAAAAATGTTCACCTCACTAGCAATTAGAGAAATAAAAACTAAAACTATACTATTTCACTTCACTCCGATTGGGAAGGGAATTATCAAGAATACAAGTAACAAATGTTGGCAAGGATATGAAGGAAAAGGAACACTCATATATTGGTGGTAGAACTGCAAATTGGTGCAACCACTTTGGAAAGCAGTATGGAGATTCCTCCAAAAACTAGGAATGGAACCACCATTTGACGTCGGTATATATCCTCAGTATATATCCAATCCTCATATCCAAAGGATTTAAAATAAGCATACTACAGTGACACAGTCACATCAATGTTTACAGCTATACAATTTACCTAGAGCTAAGCAATAAAGCCAACCTAGATGCCCATCAAGAGATGAATAGATAAACAAATAACTTTGTGACATTTGCTGGAAATGGATGAATCTAGAGATTATCATTCTAAATGAAATAGCCAATCCCCACCAAAAACCCAAAGGGTGAATGTTTTCTCTGATATGTGGAAACTAACCACAATAAACGGTGGGGGTGGAGTGATCCAGAGGATCAGGCAAAAGGGAATGAAGGGAAGGGCTTCTTCATTTCCTAGGAATAGGAGAAATAGTAGAAAGACTTTCACTTTCCTATGTGAATATATCCCAGCAAACCCCACCATACATGTACATTCACGAGTCTGGCCCCCTAATTAGAATAAGATATGTTCTATACATGTACAATTTTATCAAATATGGATTCTACTGTCATGTGTAACTAAAAAGATCCAATAAAAATTTTTTTAAAAGAAATTGTTGAAATTTTAAATCCATCTGGACTTTTCTTCACTGAAAAAACTGAATTATGGGTTTCATCTCTTTATCATTACAGCACCATATAGGTTTTCTATTTCTTACATCAGTTTTAAGAAACAGTATATTTCTAAGAATTTACTCATTTAATCTACAATTTTAAATTGTCTATAATACATATTTTTTTTGAATGTAGAGGATTCATAGTGACATTCTTTTCCATTCTAGATACTAGTTATTTGGGCCTTTCTTCTTTCTTGATCAATCTCACCAGTAGATCAAACTTTGTCATAACAAAGCAACCACCACACCTTTTGACTTCTTGAACTTTTTCCATTATGTTTTGTTTTATTAAATTCTGATGTTTTAAATTTCTTTTCTTGTATTTTCTATGTATTTATTTTCTTGTTCTTTTTCTATCTTTGGACATCTAGCACATTATTGGGATTTTTAAGATGAATACAACCCTTATTACTACAACCCTTATTAAATCTTTCCTATGTACGCATAGTGTAGTCACTCAGTAAGTATGTCAGTATTATGTCTGTCTGTCTGTCTCTTTCTCTCCTTCCTGAGCCACTTTCCACCACCACTCCCTTTTACCATGATGTTCAGTCTCACTTAGGGCTGTCTGTCTTTGGACTAAGACCTCTGAAACTGTGAGCCCCAAAATAAACTTTTACTCCTCTAATTGTTCTTGGCAAGTCTTGTGGTCATAGCACTGAAAAAAACCGGACTAAAACAGTGCTGATGTATTTTTTTTTTAAATAAAATCTACCTTTTTAATAATACATTTGTGTCTATTTTATGATAGTAAATGATAGCATGTAATTTCAAATGTAATAGCTGTTCAAGGATCAACTGCATATTACGTGAAACACGGTACTCTACTATAAATACATTTTTAATAAACAATAATGTAGGTTGCTATTTATTTTCCTTTATCCCACTGTGGCATCATCTTAATCACTTTCAATTTTGAGAAGTCAGCTATTCTATAAAATAATATATATTAACACTTTCAGTCTTTGAAAATAACAGTATGTTTTGTTGCTATCAAAATTTCATTTTTGTTGACTTTGCAGTTTACTATATAAATTTCTTCTTACCACATTTCATTAAATCTAAAATGTTTTCATACTGAAATTTTGATGTTGGGGGGTTGTAAAATTCCATCAATAAAAATGCAGATTTCAGACATGTTAAAATTGAAAAACTGCACAACTTAGAATCAGTGAAATAGGCATTTTGCATAGGAAATGTTGACTTGTTCAATCAGACTTTTTTGGAGGGGATGGTACTGAACCCAAGAGCCATATATATCCCCAGATTAAAAAAAAAAAATTACTTTTGCCCCCTTGTACTGGTATTACCACATTTCTATATCCCCAACCCTTTTTTAAATTTTGAGACAGAGTCTCAATAAGTTGCTGTGGCTGGCCTCAAACTTTCGATCCTCCTCCTTCAATC
The DNA here is from genome assembly GCF_045843805.1 of Urocitellus parryii. Lineage (NCBI taxonomy): Eukaryota > Metazoa > Chordata > Mammalia > Rodentia > Sciuridae > Urocitellus > Urocitellus parryii. The sequence continues at coordinate 116,022,108 of NC_135536.1, read as the reverse complement.
TCCTGAGGTATGCACCACTGCACCTAGTAGAGACACTTATCTTATTAATCTGGAAAATTCTCAACCATTACCTCTTCACATATTACCTCTTCCCCATTCTGACAACTAAGACTCGATGAGAACGTCTCATATCCATTTCTTTCTTTCTTTTTTTTTTTTTTTTTAAGTTGTAGATGGACAGAATACCTTTATTTTTTTAACATGGGGCCAGGGATCAAACCCAGTGCCTCACACAGGCTAGGCAAGTGCTCTACCACTGAACCACAATCCCGGCCCCCTCCATTTATTTTTTAACTTCTCTATATTTTCCACATTTTAGTAGATATTTTTAAATCTAGATTTTTTAATCTTCTAATATGCTAAACTCTCTTTAAGCTTTGTCCAATATGCTGTTAAAACTAATTTACTAATTAAATTTTTAACCTTTTTTTTTGTTTATAGAAATTGCCCCACACACATATATACACATCAAAATAACAGCTCATACTTTCCGGTTTCCTGGTGAAAGCATACTTATTTTAGTCTAGATCTGACAATTCCAATATCTCCAAAGTCCCAGATTGGTATGTTTTAATTAGGAAAAAAAAAAAAAAACATTGAGGAAGTAGTTTAAGAACTTAGAAAATTTTCTCTCTCAGAAAAGATTTATATTTGCTTTCTTTCAAGTGCTTGGGGACATAAACAGCTGGGACCATCATCACCCAAGTTCAAGGCTTGAGGTTTTCTAGGCCACCCAAATGACACATAGTCAAATTGGTATCTAGATTTCAATGGGTCCAAATTACTAAATTTCCCTCAGTGTCATATTTTTTTCACAGTTAAAACTCCATTTTTACATCTCTTCCACTCCTCTGCTATCAATTAAGCTATTTCTAGCCTAAATCAGGATAATATTTTCCTTTTACCACAACCTTCAAGGACTTCCCAATAAATAGAAAAAACATCAAGTTAATTTGGTTAGAACCCAGCAGGCTATTAAATATTCCCAACCATTTCCCTTCTATTTTTCATGTACTGTAGCCACTAAATCCCATTAATGTTCAACATACAGAATCCACTTGATTCTGTCCTCATCCTCAAATATCCAAATACTAATATCCTCCTCTATTTTCTAGTCCAACAAAATAAAACCACAACAATAAATATTTTTCCTTTTTCAAGGGCACAACAAAGATGGTGAGCCAGAAATGACCTTTTATACACTCCCATAAAACTCTAAGTACTATGGAGGTTGAAACTGGAAACATTGCTGTGTATACCTTTCTCATCACCAAATCTCTACTCAAGGTCTAAACAGAGCTGCTATTTTAAAAATTCTTGAAATTATTAAGTATTAAGCCCAGTGTGGAGGTGCATGCCTTAATCCCAGCAAACTGACAGGGTCAGGCAGGATTTCACAAATTCGAACCTTAACAGTTAACAAAACCCTTTATCAAAAAATAAAAAAGTATGGATGTAGTTCAGTGGTACAGCACCCTGAACTCAATCCCTAGTACCCAAACCAAAATTTATGAACTAATAAGATAGCAGGGAGATTGGGGAGAACAAAATAAGAAAATTCACTTCAAACAAGATAACTTAGGGAGAAAAACAAGGTAACTAGTCAATGATGGAACAAGGATTCCATGCTCTCAACTAATACACTATCATGTGATGGTACTTCTGCCTCTTTCCATATACTACACTTCCCAATAATACCAAAATTATTTAAACAGGAAAAATCTCACTGTATTATAAAAGAATAAACACCATAAAAGCAAGGATTTTAAAAAACCAAATTCACTTTCACATCTCAAAACTTATTTATGAAACAATATATTACTAAGATAAATAAGAAAACTTCCATGTTATTGTAATGGCAAAACCAGACCTGGTTGTGAAATGAAACTATAAAAATGTTATGGTAAGAAACCAACGTCTGGGGAAAGGGTCAGTTCCCCATCCCTCCTCAGCCTTCTTCCAGGAAGCTTAATTAACCATGGGTCCCTACCTTTTGGATTGTAAAAAGCCCTAGGAATTTGGCTACTCCCTCTTGGAATGTAACAGAAGCCTGTGAAAAGAGCCATTTCTTATCTGTTTCTGTAGGCATGCTTTGTTAGAGACCCTGCACAAGGCAGTCAAGCAGATAAGGAATATTTTTTTTAAGAGGGAAAAAAGTCCCAATGATATGATGGGATGGATGACACCAAATAACCTATAAATGTTATGAGAAACAGTGGATAAGGGCTCAGAATTTGAAATTTTGTTTTCCTCTGGGGCCACAGGTGTAAAGAAAACTTTAGAATTCTACTCCTGAGTGCTGCTTGCTGCTTCTCCACCAGTCTGTTTTCCCCAACATTATCATAATCACAAGTGCTATTCATTAAATGGAAAATAGTAATGCTTCATAATGAAAAGTGAAAACCATTTTCATAGTCCAGGAAAGACTGAAATCATTCTTCTGAATTCTTTGATTCTGTCTATTAAAAGTTATTACCCCTTACTATAAATATACCGGCTAACTCACCTTATATACTCATCGAAAATTATTTAAATTTACAAATTTACAAAAGTAGATTTTAAAAAAATATGAGATAGAAGAGACAATTTTTTGTTTCGAATTCTAAAGGAGTTCCATTTGGCTGCATTGTTTCTAAATCCCATCAAAATAAAATTTGATTTATATTCATGTCACAATTTCAAAAAAATTCTATTGCAGAAATGAAAATGGTTATTTTAATTAAAAAATTAGACACTATATTTTAGGAATTACATTTTATGTAGGAATACAAGATATTTAAAAAGAGGTTTTGTACAAAGAACCTTGATAGAAGTGGTAAAATATTAAATACACACTAAGGTACAATAGAGGTAATGATTAAATGCATTGAGAAATAAAAAAAGTTCTTAGAAATAATACTTAGGCTGGGTTTTTAAAGACATTTAGAAAAAGGACAATAAAGAAGGCAAGTCAGGTCTGGGTCAATGACAGTACAATTGCAAAGATGCTGCCTAGAGCTGTACAGGAAACAGTCTAGACCCAGCCACACAGAGACCTCTCATGTAAAAAATAAAAGAAAAAAGCATATGCAAAGTTGAGGCAGCACAAAATTTAACTATGTGACCTACTTTAGAAGCTTGGTACTACTACTTAAGTGTAATTGGGAACAGAAATGATATAGAAAAGAAGATGCCAGAAAGGTAGACAGAACCTGGGTTTTTAAGAGCTCTACTTAAAAAAAAAAAAAAAAAGAAAGAAAAAAAGAAAAAGGTGGGAGGAGGAGAACAACTCACTTTCCCCATCTCCCCATTGAGAAGACTCAAGCATAGCAGGAGTAGGGAGACCAAGAAATTATCAAAACTTTATATTTGAAGAAGGTTCAATGAGGAACTTATTCTGAAAGAATAAGGAGATAACCAGCTTTCAGAGGCTCCAAGATCAGAGGTTCTAGTCCTGGTGTCACATGCTCAATACCAATATGAGATGCCTGTACCCTATGGCAATAACATCAGTGCAACCACTAAAAGACAGTTTAACATTGTGATTTGAGCATTATCTGGGATGCAGCCTTCACATCTGATTCTCAATTTTGTGAGGAGGAGTGAAGGGATGGTGTGTGTGTGGTGGTGGTGGGGGGAGGTCCTCAGTATGTTATCCAGGTTGGCTCATGAATTCCTGGCTCATAAAATCTTCCTACCTCAGTCTCTACAGAGTCTACAGATACACACTACCATGTCCAATCAATTCTATCATAAATTTCACTTACCCTCTTAAAATCCGATTACACCTAACAACTCTGATAAAGCATCAACAGAGAAGGCTTAAGATACAACAAATTAAACAATGGAAGCAATATCCCAGAACAAACAGGACAGTAGGTTTAAAAGGTATATTTTTTGGCTGCAGTTCTGATTCTCTGCTTTGCTTTGGTTTTTTTCATCTGGAGAAGCACAAGAAGAAAACCAGTTTAGGGAAAATTTTTTATTTAATTGATAAAACAGAAGGGCAATTACAATGCAAAGTTTGAAAAAAAAAAAAAACAGGCAGGCAGGCAGGCAGGAAGGAACGAAGGAAGGGGTAAAGGTTTGGAAGCATGCTATAACAGATAAAAGAGAGACCATAAAGTTAAAATTGTACTTTCTCCACCAGTTCCTCCTCTTCACCAAGAATTTATTTTTCAAAAGAATAAACCACATTTATTCTTAGGGTCTGGACAAATCCATTTGAACTACAGACTGATGATACTAAATAAATCCATTATTATCCAGTATTATAAAAGACACTATGCCATGTAATGGCCATGTTGTTTCTACCTTTTTCCTGATTGCTGGGATCCTAAATAGTTATAGGATTATCCTACAAGTAATCTCCATTTCTATTCTCAAGGTGAGTAGCACAGTGTTGGTAGAGGACAGGGAAATATGAGTGGTAGGAACATGAGGTTAAAGGAATAATTCTATAAAATGGGCCCACTGGGCTGACTTCCACATGCTTTCTTTTCCAAGAAGCAATTTACTTGAAGTCCTGCCTGGCTTAAATGGTTAGGATATGTCACATTCCTCAACAAACTATTTCTTATTTGCAGGAGAAATGTCAATAAGAGGAATACACGTTACCCTAAAGGGGGAGACTTTTGTGACCTTCACAAAGACTAGAACACAGAATTCAGGGAGATAAGGATAATTCCCCCTAATCATAAAACCCTTAAGAACAAGCTGGGTGTGGTGGTATAAATCTGCAATCACAGTGGCTTGGAAGGCGGGGGACAGGAGGATAGCAAGTGCAAAGCCTTAAGCTTTAAAAGCGAGGCGCTAGGCAACACAGTGAGACCCTGTCTCTAAATAAAATACATAAAGACCGGGGATGTGGCTCAGGGGTCAAGTGCCCCTTGAGTTCAAACCCCAATACACCTCTCCCACCAAATTTGTAAGAACAAGTTCCAATCAGAACCAGTTAGTATGAGCCAAAGGAATCCAGAATAGTCAAGGCAATGAGTATGATGTCCTCTGCCGTCAGTTAAAAGTCAAGAGGTGACTCTGGATTTTCCTGGGGCTCCCATAAAACTGGAGGGAAGGAAGGCACACTTCTGAGAAAACCCATTTTCTCCCTTCAGAGTATTCCCTTTTCCATCCCTTCTAATAAATTCATGCCAATTACGAATACTAAGCAACATTTCTAAAATATCTGACTTGATTGTATGACTCAGTGTTTGAAGGAGGGACTCTCCACTGCCTTAGTTTCCTGGAAGGCCCCAGCCCTGTAACACTGTCACCAAAGTTAAACACAGTCCATGTTTCTTCATTTTCTGAGGAGACTAAGGGAGGACAGTATAAAGAGGATAGGCTTAGACACTGTTTTTTGTTCTGTTTTGTTTAAGTTGATTCTCTTGGATTTCATTTCATACTTATATTATTTACACACAATTTTTCTTCCTTTCTCATTTTATGCCACCTATTTATTGTTCGTGTTTTATTTATCAGAATTTCAATACATACAAATAGTAGGGTCAGCCATTATTCTTGTATGGTTTTGTTGTTGTTGCCACTGCTACTGCTGTTGTCTTTTGAGACTGGATCTTGCCATGTTGCCCAGGCAGGCCTTGAACTCCTGGGCTCAAGTGATCTACATTAGCATTCTAATGCTTCAATGCTAATTGATGCCTTTTTATCAAACTGAAAAACTAACTTTTCAGTTTAGTAACAATTTTGTTTTTACTAAATCATGAATTGCAAATGTATAATTTTATTAATTTTATAACTAGCTTTTATTATTATTGCCTTTTAGTTTCTCTTCATTAATCTGTTAATATTAGTAATAAATGCTAAAGATAACCCTCCCCAACAATGATCTATTTTTACAGTCCTAGGAGAAATTCTACCAGACCATTAATCCATTCAAAGTAGGAGTTATTTTATTTATAAATGCAATAGCTACATTCTTAATATTGTTTTCTCACACTGTTTTTGTCAAATTTTGGAACCAGAGTTATACTAACATAAATAAATGATAATCCTATCTTTTCTATGCCCTAAGGTTAATTGTCAGTGGCAACTGACTGTTACTTTAAGTTACTTTAAGAACTTTCTTATAAAATCATCTAGTGCTTTGTGGGGAAGCAGAGGGATCTTTTACTATATTCACTATATTTTTCTATGGTTATTAGTTTATTCTACTAGTGTACTTCTTGGGGGGCAGTCTTAGTTACTTCCAAGCTTTCAAGTACACCATATTCATTTATAATTCTGAAATATTTTTCCTATTTTTAATTATGTCTCATTTCCAATGTTGTTTGTGCCCTTCCAAAAACAACAGACAACCTCCTCCGCTATTACCAGACAACCTTAGAATAGTACATTAGATGATCCTTCATTGACATAATATTATCACTTAAAATCCAGTTTACTTTGAAAAAAAAAAAATAAAGTTCATTTCTTTTGGGGAAAAAAAATATTTGGCGGATGGACGTCACACACTTGCCAGAATTTGGAAAATTAAAATATTTGCATGTTACAGTTGATACTTCTTCTGGATTTTTGATGGGCTCCCTTCATGCCGGAGAAAAAACTAAAGATGTTATAGCTCATCGCTTACAAAATTTTGCCACTGTGGGCGTTCCAAAACAGTTAAAAACAGATAATGCCCCTGGTTATACTTCTACCTCTTTTAAACAATTTTGCTCAACATTTGGCATTACTCATATAACAGGAATCCCATACAATCTACAGGGACAAGACATAGTTGAAAGAGTTCATCAAACTATTAAAATGTACTTATTAAAGCAAAAAGAAGGAATTGGGAAGGGGTATATATTCCCCAAAGATAAACTTAAAATAACCCTTTTTACTCTAAACTTTTTAAATTTGGATTCATCAGAGCTTAGTGCTGCAGAAAGGCATATGTGTCCAAAAAATGTACATAAGCCCAAGGTACTTTGGAAGGATATTCTAACAGGACAATGGAAAGGTCCTGACCCAGTAATTGTCTGGAGTCGGAGGTCTGTTTGTGTGTTTCCACAGGGAGAACAGCAGCCGATTTGGATTCCAGAGAGATTAACTAAAGCGATTTCTACAGACCAAAAAGAAGATGATTTGGCTCAAATCCATAACAGCTGATATCCAAAACTCTAGTTTGGCTATCCTTACATCTGCGACAGAACCAGGATGCTTTTTTCAATATCTATTTTATTACTGCCCTTTCCCACATCATGAAGTTCTATTTTGTTTTTTGAGCTCATACACACCTAGGTTAATGTTTTGCTGATCAGTTCTAATTTTTGACTATAGAGTTTTTAAACATTGCAATGGAGATTTCACCTGTAAAAAGTTACAAGGCCTTTACTATTATGTTATATGTTGTATGTATTATGTGTGCACACTTGTGTTTTGTGTTATATGTTTGAATGTACGTATGTCCATATATCATATATGATGAGCGCTCATGAAAAAATGGATCCAAATATTTTTTTATTCACGTGACTTAAATGGTTTAATTTAAATTGGGTAAACAGCTGTTGAGGATTGTTTTAATATATGAACAAAAAAGGAGGTTAACAGATCTGTTTGTTTACTTTCACCTTTCCTTTTCATTATATTTAATAATTCTCTTCAAGATAATGTAAATTGTTAAGAAAATTGTTTTCTTTTAGTGCCTTCTGGAATGCTACATAATTTTTTCTTTAGCCATTATTGCCAGAATTCCTATCTTCATCCCTGTATTGGTGAAGACAAAGATAAAACCAATCTACAGCTTCTGCAATAGCCATCACTGAACTTGCCTGGACTATGTATCATCACTTGTATGCATTGTGAACTCACCTGTATACATTGTGAACTATCTGTTGGTGCAGTGACTTGTGGTAGTGTTGGGGTATTTTTGCTGATGATGTCATTGGTGGTACAATTTTTCCAAAAAGAGCCGTCAATTGGCTTGGTGTATCTTCCTCCCTTCTACTTGTCATGATCATTCAGCTAAAATTTCGGGGCCAACAGAGGTGAGGCAAAGAACCTCACCCACCCACCCCCCCCCCCATGATACAAAGACCTCTCCACAGGTGTGGCTGTATACTGGACCGGTAGTCAGTGACGGGTAAAATCCAATTGCAATGGTACCAACCTAAGACAGGAGGCTGATGCCTTGCGGTCAGCTCATCCGATAACGGGCAAGGACCATATGTACTATTGCACAACCTAAGGCAGGCATGGTCCCTAAGCCACAGGCTTGTTGTTTAAACAGAGAGGGGGAGATGTTGAGAGCCACAGCCAAAGGGGCCCCAGAAAACTTCCAGCTGCCGGCTGATGATTGGCTCACAGCGGCCCCAGCAACATCTAGCTGATTGGCTCCTCTGCAGTGATGCTCATTGGGCTGTTTCCCTGCCCTTTCAGACCACGGAGCTGCTCATTGGGGGACTTTTTTGGCTCCGCCCACACGACCCAGCCAATCAGCCTCAAGAGCAGGAGGATTGTGGGAGGTGGGGAGGCTTGTGGTTGGAGAAGAGGTTTGTGGGAAGCCGGTGGTGGCAGTTGGGCTCTGAGAGTTTTTCCTGAGCAGCTGTTTTGTTTGGCCTGTGTGGTTCTAAAAATAAAGTTCGTTTCTTTTGACAAGTGGCTCCTGAATTGTGCCCAGCCAGACTGCGGCGCATTAGGATTCATATTTGGTGTTCCATGTTCCATCCATGAGTTTGGAGATATGCATAAGGACATGTATTCTCTATTACAATATCATAAAAAATAACTATTTTTTAATTGCCGTAAAAAACATCTGCACTCCAATTGCTCATCTCTCCCTCTCCCCTAACTCCTAGAAACCACTATTCCTTCTCCTCTCTCCAGTTGTTTTTTAATTAATTTATTTATTTTAATTAGGTATGTATGACAGCAGAATACATTTTGATTCATTATACACAACTGCAGTACAACTTTTCATTTCTCTGGTTGTACACAAGGTAGCATCACACCACATGTGCAATCATACATGTACCTAGGGTAATGATGCCCATCTCATTCTACCATTTCCTGCCCCCTGTTCCCTTACCACCCCTTCCGCCCCTTTGCCCAATCAAAGTTCCTCCATTTTTCCCATTCCCCCACCCCTTAAGGATCAGCATCTACTTATCAAGAGAGAATATTAAATCTTTGGCTTTTTGGGATTGGCTTACTTCACTTAGCATGATATTCTCCAACTCCATCAATTTTAATGCTGAGTAACAGTGTCTCCAGTTTTGATTTTTCAAAATGTCATATAGTTGGAATCATACAGTACATAGTCATTTCAGATTGACTTCTTTCACTTAGTATAACATGCATTTCTGATTTCTCCATTATTTTTAATTGCCTGACGCTCATTTCCTTTTAGCACTGATTAATATTCCATTTTTAAAATTTTTTTCAGTTGTTGATGATCTTTTATTTATTTATATGCAATGCTGTGAATCGAACCCAGTGCCTCACACATACGCAGCAAGTGCTCTACCACTGAGCCACAACCTCATCCCTTAACATTCCATTTCTGAATGTACCACACTTTACTCATCCGTTCACCCACTAAAGGACATCTTGGTTGCTTCCATATTTTGGCAATTATGAATAAAGCTTTTTTGAATGTCCACATACAGGTTTTTGTGTGGACTGAACTTTTCAGCTCATTTGGGTACACATCAAGTAGCACAACTGCTGGATAGTATGGTACCAGTACATTTTCTTACAATAAACTGCAACAGTCTTCCAAAGTGGCTGTGCTATTCTGCATTCCCACCAGCAAGGAATGAAAGTTCCTGTTAGTCTACATTCTCATCTGCATATGGTGTTGGCAGTGTTTTGGGTTTCTGCCATTCTAATAGATGCAAATATTTTCTCCTAGTCTATGGCTTTTCTTGTCATTCTCTTAATGTTCCCCTTTTAAAATCTACTGCAGAGATTTTTCTGTTTAATGTATTTTTTTTGTTCTCTATTTCATTAATGTTTGCTTTTATCTTAAATATCTAATCTACTTAGGACTTATTTTTCTCACCCCTTGATTCAAAGGATTGGTTCTACTTCTTCATTCTATTTTTTAACAAAGACACTTAAGACTATAAATTTCACGGTACCTCTTCAGGTGCTTCTCTCATTTGTATGTTCATTATTTAGTTCTAATTAGTTTATTTAATATAACAAGGTCGACAAATTAATATACAAAGAAAATAAACTGCTCCCACAAACCAAGAATAAAGTTAATAGAATATCTTGGATATTGCTGAAATAATTCAAGATGGTTAAAGAGAATGCAAGAAGGAAAGTGAATTAATTAAAAAAAAATCTGAGGAACTTTAACCATACAGAGTATAAATATGACAAGTACAGAAGTAGTATCTTGGAAAAAAAGAGGCTGCAAGTGACTAACAATTTCAAAAAGCATCAAGAGAATGGAAGAAAGGCACACTGAATAAAATAACAAGAATTTTTCAAAATAACAACATGAGATCTCTGGTTAAAAAGGGCCCAGTAGTTATATCTTCAAAACTCACATCTAAAAATATTACAGTCTATTTCAGAACATTTAGGAATTTCTCTTATAACACTTATTTTACCACATATGAAACTGGACTTACTTCGAGATATATTCTAAAGGGGAAAAAATAAGAAACAAACTGCACACCTCCCCAGGAGGATACATAAATAATTAAAAAATCTTTACCATAAATGAAAATTTAAATTATCATCAATTTACCGTACTGAAAGGGGAAGAAGGCAGAGGAGAAAGAGATACTATAGTTTTGTCTTGTGCAGGGGATGGATATGAATACTAGAAATATTGTTATAAACTTAGTTTTAAATATGTATGTATAAATTAAAAGGATAACTAACTAGAAAAACTGAAATAAAATAATACTTTGAAATTAATAGAGAAAAGTAAAATTTGATGAAGCAAATACCCAAGTAGAAGATATAGTAAATCTTAAAATGGCAGTAACATATATAACTTTAGCATAAAGTACTGATGCGTTATTAATCTCAGCTATGAAAAGGTATACTTATAGACTGTTTTTTTGTGTGTGTGTATTTGTTCATTCAGGGGCATGGGGGCATCGTACTGGGGAGTGAATCTAGGGCACTGAGCAAACACACTACCACTGAGCTATATCCCCCCAGCCCTAGTTTTGGGGGTTGTATTTTTAATCACCAACATGTTGATTACAAAAGATATACCTGAGGCCAAATAAACCAGGAAGACTGAATTTTTTAAAAAACTATCAAAAACTTTAAAAAAAAGTGTGGCAATGTTACAATATGAAAATTAGTGAATGAGACAAAAAGATATTGCATAACTGGAATCAAACCCAGACCCTTACATGCCGCAGTCTGGCTGGGCACAATTCAGGAGCCACTTGTCAAAAGAAACTAACTTTATTTTTAGAACCACACACGCCAAACAAAACAGCTCCTCAGGAAAAACCCTCAGAGCCCAACTGCCACCACCGGCTTCCCACAAGCCTCTCTCTCCCAAACTCTGGTAGCTATTTGAATAAGCCTATCTACAAATTCAGCTTAAGATTCATTAGCTTCTTGTATTATCTTAGATAACTGACCTTGTAAACCTCCATGTCCTTGTAAAGTCTTCCATGCCCTAATCACCTCTACAGCAATTTGTGAGTATACACCAGGATCATATGCAATTTGTTGCTGCTGATCCTCATAAGGTCCCTTTCCTAACAACATATCTAGATTTCTCTGAGGATAACCATCTGCTGCATTTCGCCTAGCCGTTTCCTGGCAAAATTCCTCATTGGCAACCTTCCATAACAGGTATTGTCCTCCATTTAGCACAGCTTTACACATATTAGCCCAATCTACTGGCGTCATGTTCAAGTTGTTAATGGATTCGACCAAGTTTACAGTGAAGGGTGCTTGAGGACCATAGGTTGTTACAGCCTCTTTTAGCTGCTTCACTGTTTTGAAATTTAAAGCATGGTGAATTCACTGCCCTCCTACCTCAAATACAGGGCATGTTAATACTTGAGATCCTGTCTCAGGATCCCAACTATCAACTGCAGGGGTTGGGGGCCTCCCAGCATATAGAGGTGGCCTTGTTAGTTGGACATTTACATCCTCTGGTGATAGAAAGGTGTTAGTAGCAGTCTCCTGTAGAGGTGGCGCTGTTAGTTGGACCCTTCCACCCTCTAGTGATAGAAAGGTGTTAGTAGCAGTCTCCTGTTGTAACTTTTCCCCTGATGGCTTTTTCTGCTTTACACTTTCTGGTGGCCCTTACGGGGAACGACTGAGGGTAAGTAAACTCTTTTCCTAATAAAGACATCATAAATAAGCCTAAAAGTAAATGATACCAAAATTAAGAAACACTACTAACTTCAGATAAAATTCTGAAGCAGTCACACCTGATGCATCACTCTTGTCTAGGTAGACAAAATTCCAACTGACAATAGTACTTCCCATTTCATCCTATCTCACACTAGTAAAAAAAGGGAGCTGAGACTTATTTCAACAAGCTTTAGTCTTGGGCCACTCTAACCGGCAGCTCAAAGGGCAATACAAAAACAGGAAGGGGTTAACAACCCCCTAGACACTTGCTCATTAAAAATCGTGTGTGTGTTCTTGCTGTGTTGATGGGTTCATGGACACATATATGTATTTGTTCCTTTTTTTCTCATTCTTAGTATTTATTAACTCTAGTTATTTTTCCTTATCTTGTCTTTTGAGAGTTATTTGGTCTTGGTTTATATATTTTACTTTTTGCTTTGTATTGCTTTCATTTGTTTCTCTGGTTTCCCTTTCTCTCTTTTCTTTTCCTGCTAACACCCAAACTTTGTTTTCTTTCTTTTTTTTTTTTTTTTTAAAAATATTTATTTCTTTTTAGTTATTGGTGGACACAACATCTTTGTTTGCACGTGGTGCTGAGGATCGAACCCGGGCCGCACGCATGCCAGGCGAGCGCGCTACCGCTTGAGCCACATCCCCAGCCCTGTTTTCTTTCTTTCTCCCTTTATTTTCTACTCCTTCCTTGTAACCATCACCTGCTACATCTTTTCTGCATTCTCTCTGTTCACTTTTTCAAACTATAAACTCTTCTGTCTCTCTATCACATGTCCTTATATTAACTATATTTCTAAAATCTTTTAGGAATAATTGGTTTATGTAACTCCTGCCCCCATCATTAATGTTGGTGCAGTTTTTACTGTGGTGACTGGCATAACTGATTTCTGTTTGCTTTAATGCCAGAACTAGTTTATGTGTGGGTTTTTTGTTGTTGTGGTTTTTTGTTTGTTTTGCTGTTGGTAATTGCTGACTCTACCATTTCTGGGGTTTGTGGCTTAAAATCATTGTAGATATCATAGTAGGAATCAGGTTATTTACTTTAATGCTATATATTGTTTGCTTCAGTTGTTGCTATTATTTATTTTACCCTTTCCATGAGGTCCTGGGAACTTACAGGAATGCTACAAGTTCACAGGTAGAGAGTCTGCTGCTGAACTTTAACTCAACCAAAATGCTTTAGTTGCACTTTGCTCCACACACAAATTAATGACACTCAAATTTCAGCTGCACTTTAACACAAAGAATAGAAGAGACAAAATCCCAAGCTAAGGACCAGGCCCCAAGTAGAAATGGCTACAGCAAAAAGAGAGAATTAACACAAAGGCTCTGAATACCACAGGTACAAGGGAGGTTGGTTCTCAATCTAGATCACTCTAGGACATTTTGACAACTAAACACTGTGCCCTAAAAAGGCCCACACATAAGAGTAGATGCATAAAACTCAACACAGAAAAATACAAGAAAAAGGAAAAAACAAGGCTATGTAACATCTCTTTAATAAAAAATATATTTTTTAGCTCTAGATAGACACGGTACATTTATTTTACTTATTTGTTTATTTTTATATGGTGCTAAGGATCAAACCCAGCACCTCACACATCCTATGCAAGCGCTCTATCACTGAACTACAACCCCAGCCATATACAACACATTTTAAGGTCCATAATTCACCAGCAACTGACCACAAAATTTTTGAAGTAGGTAAAATATCACATGAAGAATTCAAAAGAATCATTATAAAAATGACAATGAATTCCAAGGAACATAGATAAAGAATGGAATGAATTAAGGAAGACAGTACAGGATATAAATGAGAAATTCGATAAGGAGATGAATACTGAAAAAGAACCAAACAAAGCTTGGAAATGAAAGACACAATAAAATCAAATAAAATATTCAGTTGAAAACCTCTCTAATAGAGTACACCATGCTGAAGACAGAATTTCAGAGCTGGAAGACCATGTAGCCATCCTTGAATATTCAGACAACATGAAAGAAAATAAGGGGCTAGGGTTGTGGCTCGATGGTAGAGCACTTGCATGGCATGTGTGAGGTGCTGGGTTCATAATTAAAATGCCTAACATAAAGAACAAGGATAGAATTTTAGAAGTTTCAAGAGAAAAAAGTTGGAAAATATTTAGAGGCAAGCCAATCAGAATCACTTCTGATTTCTCAGCACAAATTCCAAAAGCCAGGGGGCTTGGAATGATGTGTTCCAAGTTCTGAAAGAAAGTAACTGTCAACAACCAAGACTGCTGATCCAGAAAAAGGTATCTTTCCAAATCAAACGTGAAATAAAAACCTTCCAAGACAAGTAGAAACTAAAGGAACTGATAACTACTAAACCAGCTCCATAGAACTTAACTAATGAGAAACGTGATCAAATTAAACATGATCAACAGCATGAATTAATAAACATCTCTCTGTAATAACATTAAATGTAAATGGTTTCAACACTCCAATTAAAGACAAAGGCTAGGGGCTGGGGTTGTGGCTCAGTGGTAGAGTGCTCGCCTAGCATGCATGAGGCCCTAGGTTCAATCCTCAGCACCACATAAAAATAAATAAGTAAAATAAAGGTATTGTGTCCAACTACAAGTAAAAAATAATTTTTTAAATAAAAATAATTTTAAAAAAGACACAGGCTAGCAGGATGGATTAAAAAACAAAACCGAACTATATGCTATTTGCAAGAGATGCACTTAATAGGCAAAGATAGCCACAGGCTGAAAGTGAAAGGATGGAAATTTATATACCATACAAATGGTATATCTGAATCAAGATCACATAGAAAACCTAAGCAGACTTGTAATGAGACAGCAACAGTAACAAAAAGCCTTCCAACAAAGAAAAGTCCAGAACCAGATGGATTCTCAGCTGAATTCTACAAAACCTTAAAGAAAAACCAATGTCAATACCCCTCAAACTGTTCTGCACAACAAAGGAAACAATTAGGAATAAGAAAAAACAACTTACAGAATGGGAGAAAATCTTTGCTAGCTTCTCTTCTGACAGAGGATTAGTATCCAAAATATATAAAGAACTCAAAAACCTTAACACAGGGACTGAGGTTGTGGCTCAGTGGTAGAGCACTTGCCTAGCATGTGTGGGGCAATGGGTTTGATTCTCAGCAACACATATAAATTAATAAATAAAGATCCATTAATAAATTAAAAAAAAGTATCACCACAAAAATCAAATAACCCAATCAATAAATGGACAAATTTGGGGCTGGGGATATAGCTCAGATGGTAGAGTGCTTACCTTGCATGCACAAGGCCCTAAATTCAATCCCCAGCACCACAAAAAGTAAATAAATTAATTAGAAATTCGGCAAATTAATTTAAAACAGACACTTCTCAAAAATTAGAAATACAAATAGCCACAAATGTATGAAGAATGTTCAAAATTATTACCAGTTACAGAAATGAAACTACAGTGAAATTTTATCTCACCCCAGTTAAAAATGGCAATCATCAAGATTACAAACAATAATAAATGCTGGGTAGGATGTGAAGAAAATGGAACACCTTTATACTGTTGGTCAGATTGTATATTAGTACAACCACTATGGAAATCAGTATGGAGGTTTCTCAGAAGAATAGACATGGAACTACCATATGGCCCAGCTGTATCATTACTCAATATTTACACTTATATAAAATTAATGTCATCACACTATAGTGATACATGCACACGCACAATTCACAACAGTCAAATTATGAAACTGCCTATGTGTGAATGGATAAAGAAAATGAGGTGTGTATATATACACAATGGAGTTTATTCAGCCATACAGGAAGGCACAGAGCTCCATGCCAAAGGAATAAACAGTCTATTCAGTGAAATAATACGAGAAAACTTCCCAGAATTGAAGATTGAGACAGAATCCCAAATCCTAGAAGCCTACAGGACGCCGAATGTGCAAAATCATAAGAGATCCACACCTAGACACATTATAATGAAGATGTCCAACATACAGAATAAGGAGAGAATTTTAAAAGCTGCAAGAGAAAGAAAGCAGATTACATTTAGGGGTAAACCAATCAGGATAACAGCTGATCTCTCAACACAGACTCTGAAAGCTAGAAGATCCTGGAATAACATATTTCAAACACTGAAAGACAATGGGCTCCAACCAAGAATCATGTATCCGGCGAAATTAAGCTTCAGGTTAGAAGATGAAATTAAAACCTTCCACGATAAACAAAAGTTAAAAGAATTCGCAGCTAGAAAACCATCTCTTCAAAAAATCCTTGGCAAAACATTACAGGAAGAGGAAATGGAAACTAACATTGATAACCAACAATGGGAGGTAGGACAGTAAAGGGGGGAAAGTAGTCAAAGAGGATAACAAATCAGGTTTAGTAACATCAATAAACAATTATGGATAGAAGAACAAACCACATCTCAATAATAACCCTAAATGTTAATGGCTTAAACTCACCAATTAAGAGACACAGGCTAGTAGAATGGATCACAAAACAAGACCCAACAATATGCTGTCTACAGGAGACGCATTTGATAGGAAAAGATATACATAGACTGAAGGTGAAAGGTTGGGAAAAAGCATATCACTCATATGGACCGCGGAAACAAGCAGGAGTGTCCATACTCATATCTAATAAAATAGATTTCAAGCCAAAGACAATCAAAAGGGATAAAGAAGGACACTTCATACTGCTCAAGGGAACCATACACCAACAAGACATAACAATCATAAATATATATGCCCCAAATAATGGTGCAGCCGTGTTCATCAAGCAAACTCTTCTCAAGTTCAAGAGTCTAATAGACCACCATACAATAATCATGGGAGACTTCAACACACCTCTCTCACCACTGGACAGATCTTCCAAACAAAAGTTAAATAAGGAAACTATAGAACTCAATAACATAATTAACAACCTAGACTTAATTGACATATATAGACTATACCACCCAACTTCAAGTAGCTACACTTTTTTCTCAGCAGCACATGGAACCTTCTCAAAAATAGACCATATACTATGTCACAGGGCAACTCTTAGACAATACAAAGGGGTAGAGATAATACCATGCATCTTATCTGATCATAATGGAATGAAACTGAAAATCAATGATAAAAGAAGAAAGGAAAAATCAAGCATCACCTGGAGAATGAACAACAGGTTGCTGAGTGATCAATGGGTTTTAGAAGACATCAAGGAGGAAATTAAAAAATTCCTAGAGTTAAATGAAAACACAGACACAACATATCGGAATCTATGGGACACATTGAAAGCAGTTCTAAGAGGAAAATTCATTGCTTGGAGTTCATTCCTCAAAAAAAGAAAAAACCAACAAATAAATGATCTCATACTTCATCTCAAAATCCTAGAAAAAGAAGAGCAAAACAACAGCAAAAGAAGTAGAAGGCAAGAAATAATTAAAATCAGAGCTGAAATTAATGAAATTGAAACAAAAGAAACTATTGAAAAAATTGACAAAACTAAAAGCTGGTTCTTTGAAAAAATAAATAAAATTGACAGACCCTTAGCCATACTAACGAAGAGAAGAAGAGAGAGAACCCAAATTACTAGCATACGGGATGAAAAAGGCAATATCACAACAGACACTTCAGAAATACAGAAGATAATCAGAAATTACTTTGAATCCTTATACTCCAATAAAATAGAAGATAGTGAAGGCATAGATAAATTCCTTGAGTCTTATGATCTGCCCAGACTGAGCCAGGAGGATATAGACAACCTAAACAGACCAATAACAATAGAGGAAATAGAAGAAACCATCAAAAGACTACCAACTAAGAAAAGCCCAGGACCGGATGGGTATACAGCAGAGTTTTACAAAACCTTTAAAGAGGAACTAACACCAATACTTTTCAAGCTATTTCAGGAAATAGAAAAAGAGGGAGAACTTCCAAATTCATTCTACGAGGCCAACATCACCCTGATTCCGAAACCAGACAAAGATACTTCAAAGAAAGAAAACTACAGACCAATATCTCTAATGAACCTTGATGCAAAAATCCTCAATAAAATTCTGGCGAATCGGATTCAAATACATATCAAAAAAATTATACACCATGATCAAGTAGGATTCATCCCTGGTATGCAAGGTTGGTTCAATATACGGAAATCAATAAATGTTATCCACCACATCAATAGACTTAAAATTAAGAACCATATGATCATCTCGATAGATGCAGAAAAAGCATTCGACAAAGTACAGCATCCCTTTATGT
Source organism: Urocitellus parryii (assembly GCF_045843805.1). Classification (NCBI taxonomy): domain Eukaryota; kingdom Metazoa; phylum Chordata; class Mammalia; order Rodentia; family Sciuridae; genus Urocitellus; species Urocitellus parryii. The sequence continues at coordinate 116,003,597 of NC_135536.1, read as the reverse complement.
TCAAAACTCTGGAAAAATTAGGGATAACTGGATCATACCTCAACATTGTAAAAGCAATCTATGATAAGCCACAGGCCAGCATCATTCTGAATGGAGAAAAATTGAAGGCATTCCCTCTAAGATCTGGTACAAGACAGGGATGCCCTCTCTCACCACTTCTGTTCAACATAGTCCTCGAGACACTGGCCAGAGCAATTAGGCAGACGAAAGAAATTAAAGGCATAAAAATAGGAAAAGAAGAACTTAAATTATCACTATTTGCAGATGATATGATTCTATACCTAGCAGACCCAAAAGGGTCTACAAAGAAGCTATTAGAGCTAATAAATGAATTCAGCAAAGTGGCAGGATATAAGATCAACACGCATAAATCAAAGGCATTCCTGTATATCAGCGACAAATCCTCTGAAACGGAAATGAGGACAACTACTCCATTCACAATATCCCCCCAAAAAATAAAATACTTGGGAATCAGCCTAACAAAAGAGGTAAAAGATTTATACAATGAAAATTACAGAACCCTAAAGAAAGACATAGAAGAAGACCTTAGAAGATGGAAAAATATACCCTGCTCATGGATAGGCAGAACCAACATCATCAAAATGGCGATATTACCAAAAGTCCTATATAAGTTCAATGCAATGCCAATCAAAATCCCAACAGCATATCTTGTAGAAATCGATAAAAGAATCAGGAAATTCATATGGAATAATAAAAGACCCAGAATAGCAAAAACAATACTAAGCAGGAAGTGTGAATCAGGCGGTATAGCGATACCAGACTTCAAACTATACTACAGAGCAATAGTAACTAAAACAGCATGGTACTGGTACCAAAACAGGCGGGTGGACCAATGGTACAGAATAGAGGACACAGTAACCAATCCACAAAACTACAACTATCTTATTTTTGATAAAGGGGCTAAAAGCATGCAATGGAGGAAGGATAGCATCTTCAACAAATGGTGCTGGGAAAACTGGAAATGCATTTGCACCAAAATGAATCTGAATCCCTATCTCTCGCCATGCACAAAAGTTAACTCAAAATGGATCAAGGAGCTTGATATTAAACCAGAGACATGGCATCTGATAGAAGAAAAAGTTGGTTATGATCTGCACGCTGTGGGATCGGGCTCCAAATTCCTCAATAGGACACCCATAGCGCTAGAGTTAACAAACAGAATCAACAAATGGGACTTACTCAAACTAAAAAGTTTTTTCTCAGCAAAAGAAACAATAAGAGAGATAAACAGGGAGCCTACATCCTGGGAACAAATCTTTACTCCACACACTTCAGATAGAGCCCTAATTACCAGAATATACAAAGAACTCAAAAAATTAGACAATAAGATAACAAATAACCCAATCAATAAATGGGCCAAGGACCTGAACAGACACTTCTCAGAGGAGGACATACAATCAATCAACAAGTACATGAAAAAATGCTCACCATCACTAGCAGTCAGAGAAATGCAAATCAAAACTACCCTAAGATACCATCTCACTCCAGTAAGACTGGCAGCCATTAGGAAGTCAAACAACAGTAAGTGCTGGAGAGGATGCGGGGAAAAGGGCACTCTTGTTCATTGCTGGTGGGACTGCAAATTGGTGCAGCCAATTTGGAAAGCAGTATGGAGATTTCTCGGAAAGCTGGGAATGGAACCGCCATTCGACCCAGCTATTCCCCTTCTCGGTCTATTCCCTAAAGCCCTAACAAGAGCATGCTACAGGGACACTGCTACATCGATGTTCATAGCAGCTCAATTCACGATAGCAAGACTGTGGAACCAGCCTAGATGCCCTTCAATAGATGAATGGATAAAAAAAATGTGGCATTTATATACTATGGAGTATTATTCTGCATTAAAAAATGACAAAATCATAGAGTTTGGAGGGAAATGGATGGCATTAGAGCAGATTATGCTAAGTGAAGCTAGTCAATCTTTAAAAAACAAATACCAAATGACTCCTTTGATATAAGGGGAGTAAACAAGGACAGGGTAGGGACGAAGAGCTTGAGAAGAAGATTTACATTAAACAGGGATAAGAGGTGGGAGGGAAAGGGAGTGAGAAGGGAAATTGCATGGAAATGGAAGGCGATCCTCAGGGTTATACAAAATGTCATATAAGAGGAAAGGAGGGGTAAGACAAGATAATACAAATGGAAGAAAGGATGTACAGTAGAAGGGGTAGAGAGAGAAAAGGGGAGGGGAGGGGAGGGGAGGGGAGGGGGGACAGTAGAGAATAGGACAGACAGCAGAATACATCAGACACTAGAAAGGCAATATGTCAATTAATGGAAGGGAAACTGGTGTGATACAGCAATCTGTATATGGGGTAAAGGCGGGAGTTCATAATCCACTTGAATCAAACCGTGTAATATGATGTATTAAGAACCATGTAGTGTTATGAACGACCAATAAAAAAAAAAAAAAAAAAAAAAAAGAAATATAATTAAATTAACTAAAAAAAAAAAAAAAAAAAAAAAAAAAAAAAAATGGCAATCATCAAGATTACAAACAATAATAAATGCTGGGTAGGATGTGAAGAAAATGGAACACCTTTATACTGTTGGTCAGATTGTATATTAGTACAACCACTATGGAAATCAGTATGGAGGTTTCTCAGAAGAATAGACATGGAACTACCATATGGCCCAGCTGTATCATTACTCAATATTTACACTTATATAAAATTAATGTCATCACACTATAGTGATACATGCACACGCACAATTCACAACAGTCAAATTATGAAACTGCCTATGTGTGAATGGATAAAGAAAATGAGGTGTGTATATATACACAATGGAGTTTATTCAGCCATATGAAATTATGTCATCTGCAGGAAACTTGATGAAATTAAGAGACCATTATGTTGAGCAAAAGAAGTCAAATTCGGGAAGTCAAGGGTTGTATCTTTTCTCCATATGTAAAAGCTAGAGAGGAAAAAGGAAAAAGGGGTGGAAGTGGGGTAAGAATCTTATGAAAACCAAACGGAGATTAATAAGGAAAGGGGCCAAGAGGTAAGAGATGGGGAAATAGGGAAGCAGCACAGAAGAGTGATATTGGCCAAATTATATTGCTACATTCTGTGCATGGACCGTCACTATAGTGCTCCAATAAAAAAACAACTTGGGGTATATAGTTCAGTGGTAGAGCACTTGCCTAGCATGGGTAAGGCCCTAAGTTCAATTCCTAGCACAGATTTTTTTTTAAAATCTCACTAGTCCTTCATGAATCCTGGTCAAGCTGTTTATAATATATGCTTTGGAATCCAATAAATCTTTCTGAAAATAGAAAAAAGGAACACTTTTATACTGCTGCTAATTAAATCCCTGTGTTATAAACGGAGATCACTTAAGTTCTAAACCTTAGTCTTCATATCAATTAAGTAGCAATAATAGTTTCTAACCTCATAAAAACTATCTGGAGGATAAAATCTAATAATGCCCCACAGAGGGTACTCAAAAGATGATAGTTATTAATGTTACTACTGAACTGTAGATAGGACACAAGGTGCATGAAATGTTACATTCTTGGTATTATCTAACATCTGTTTTACAAAGCTCTGTGAGTTTTACAACCAAATGGGCAATATTTTACACTTATTTCCCCCAATATTGAATTCTCAGTTCCCAAAAAAAGGAGTCGTAATTATTTATTATAACTAAGATCGCTAACTATAAGGTTGAGAGAATAAATACAAGTTCTACCTCCTTATTAAATGTCCCAAATTTTCAATCTAAGACACAGAAAAAGATAAATGATGGCACTGACAGTTTCTAATCCAAATGATTTTTTCTCTTTTAGAACTAGAAAGATTTTCAAAGAAAATAGAAAAATACCCAATAAATAAGATAGAATCCTACCTGAAATCAGAGAACCACACAAATAGCTGGTTTGGTGCCCAGGAAACACTAGACAACTTTTCAATTTTGTTTTCACTGAATAAAATGTCATTTTAATGCTTAATATGGACTTTAAGGTTTATGAACAAGACATGTTTTTAAGCAATTAAAGGAAGATCTTATTTGTGTGCTCCAAGAATGTATCAAGTGCCGTTTTTCCCTCAATCTACTTTTAATTCTTGGTACTTAAGTAGAGCACTCACTTTACCTCCAAAATAAGATAATTAAGTCTGAATTCCCTAATACTAAGTTTACTGCAAAGTGCACAGATGAAAAATATAAGAAATTAAAGTAGTTATATTATTTGCACATTGGTTTATTCACATATTAACTCCCTACTTCTTACAAGTTCAGTTCAACAGGCTTTCTCTGTTCTAAATACAAAGCTGAAAATATAGTTCCTTACCTTTCCATTAACTTCTCTTTATCCCAATTGAAGTGGCTAAGGAGTATTCTTGTGATAGTAGCTGGATTCTAAAGAGGAGGGAAAGAGAGTCATTTTAAATTAATTGCATTGTTAAATTTAACCTAGAAGTTCAATAAATGTTAAGCTTCCATAATACTCCACCCAAGTTTCCTTTCCTTGAATATATTTTTATTCCCTTTAAGAATACACAAAATTTTAATTGCAAGGTAAGACTATTTAAAAATATTCCGCCACACTTTCAGGTTTCTATAGGAGTCAAAATAAGCCAAAAGAAAAGGAAATTACAAAGTAAGTTACTACACTAAATCAAGCTCTAATTAATTTTTTTTTGCAACTGAGATTTAACAGACTACCAATGAGCACACTAAATATAATCAATAAAAATATCTGAGACTTTTTGTATCAAAGAGTTCAAATGAGTCGAAACCATTCATTCAGTTAATCTAAATGAAAAATTATCTGTATCATGTAATAATATACAGCATGCACTTAGGCTGCACTTTCACCTTGCCCTATCATTCAGTGCTGGTTAAAAAAAAAAAAAAAAAAAAAAACACCTCAATTTCCCACAAAACTAATGTGCTTACTATTTGGGTACTGAATTTTGACTTACAGCACAACCAGGTCTAAGAGTTTAGCAAAAACCTGACTCATTCAAAGATACTAGCACAAGTTACAATGTTAGAAGTGGAACTCAAACCTAAATTGGCTTTTTATTTTTCATATATAATAACAACTTACAAAGCAGTAGTAGTTTATTCTCCTAGAATAAACCAGAGTCCCAAGCTTCATCCCTAGTACTACCCACCCCCCACAAAAAAAGTGATCTCTATGGACTAAAATTTTAATTTCTCTGTAGTTAGATCAACGTATTAGTTAACTATTGATTTAAAATAATCTTCTATAAAAATGTCATGAAAGGGATATAAATTGTTGCCAACATTGCCGTTTGTAAAGAAAAGTCACATACATTCATGTCTACTCTACCTCACAAAAAAGCAAAGGACACAGATACTGTATCACCCACCCAGGCACATTTTCCTAATTTACCTATGTGCTTCTTACTTCTTAGACCAAGACACCTTAACAATCCTTCTTTAACTCAAAACTCCAGAAACACATCATCAATCTAAAAACTGTTAAAATGTAAAAGAAACCTATGAACTAATCATAAATATATGTTTATTTGTATAAAAATCAACTGAGAGAATTAAGTTTAATGGCATTCACTAGAATCAGTTCGCTTTAATATGACATCCAGCACACTACATTCTCCTCCACTACATAGTGGGATTGGGCAAAAATGTTTTAGGAATTGTCAAGAGTCTCAACTTGCAAAAGCAGAAAAAAAGAGAGAGAATGACTTATTGCCAGTGTGCCTCTTCTGTGTCTTGAGTTCCAATATTAATCACTGGTTCCAGCCTATTATTAATTTATCAAAACTCACTATGCAAAGTCTTATAAATACCTAGGTTCTATCCTAATAATTTTATTTAGTAGGTTTGGGGAAGAGCCTCCTTGGGCTCTTCCTTGCTCAGTACCTGATCTATTGCACTAAACAATTTTTAGATAGTCCCTGTATCAATGGCTAGTCATTTATGTGCACTGCAAATAAGGAAAGTTGATGAGGGATCATACTTACATTGTGTTTATTGTATACTAACTAGGCCCTGTACAAGATACTTTATGTACCTCATTTAATTCTCAAAACACTCTGTAAGGTAAATGTACTGACTCTCTTTTTAAGTTTTTTTTAAATATTTATTTTTTAGTTATAGGTGGACCCAATATCTTTATTTTATTTTTATGTGATATTGAGGATCAAACCTAGCGCCTCATACAGGCTAGGTGAACACTCTACCTCTGAGCCACAACCCCAGCCCTGACTCCCTTTTTGAACTAAGCACCAAAGGTTACAAAAAAATTAATCTCATGCAGCTGATTGAGGGTATACATTTCTCAAAATTCAAAACTCTACCCTTAAGTGGGTCCATTTAGTCACATAAAACTTGTATGTTTACATGTTATTCACAGGGCACAAGACCCCCCAGTGAACACCTGATACTCTGATACCTCAACACCTGATCTGATAACTGAGAAGGCTATTAAGTGATTAACCAAGCAGAGTGTAGCCAAGGTAAATACACCAGACAAAGGGATGGTTCACTTCTTGAGATTTCAGATTTTATCTTAGTGCCAAGAACAGTGTACAATTTAATTGTTAGGCCATGCACAGTGGTGCATACCTGTAATCCCAGCAACTAGGCAGGAGGATCACAAGTTCAAAGCCAGCCTCATCAACTGAGTGAGACCCTGTCTTGTTGCCCAGTGGTTAAGCACCTCTGCATTCAATCCCAGTACCAAAAAAAACGTATTAATTGTTCATTTCTGGAACATTTAATATGTTCATACTATTGATTGACAGTGGGTAACGGAAACCATGGAGAACAAGCTAAACAGCAAATAAACAAAAATTACTGCAATCTTCATTAATTTGAAAACAAATCAATCTGCCTTTTGATTCTAGTCATTATGGAGTACAGCCAGCCCACTGTATTTCTATCTCCCATTGATTACAATTAAAAATTATAGACAGAAAACAAAGTTCAACTCACAGCGAACTCTGAAAATTAAAAGCAGGCCAAATGGGGGTTGGGGAAGCAGTGAAGAACAACCAATAAGATGGTAGTCAAGGTTGGACCAATTAGGAAAATCACATAATGAATGTGATCAGTCAAAAAAGAGAAGTGCATTTTTGGGGGCGTGGGGCAGAGAATGAGGTAAAAACTCCTAGAGAATGTACAGAGAATCTTTCTCTTCTTTTTTTCCCCTCCTCTCTTTCTCCGGACCACCCCCAGTTACATAACTATTCTGTGAAGTCGCACTCTGAGCAGAGGAAATTAGAAAATAGGCTGCTGTTGGGGCAAGAAGAGAATAGGAGAGTTGTCCTCCCCACCTTTTTATCCACTACCCTCCTTGTTCTTTCACTCCAAGGCATGGGCAGGCGACTAAAACTGAAAGAACACCAGGTTTCTGACTAGGGAAGTAAAGAAAATGCCCATAGAATTGAAGAGTTTGGAGGAAATCGCTGAGAACATAACACATGGAGACGTAAACTCCATAATGTATCTGAACCAAGTCCTACCTGCAAGGTGTGCATATGTGGAACAAGGCTTAAGAATTATAGGACAGGGGCTGGGGATGTGGCTCAAGTGGTAGCGCACTCGCCTGGCATGCGTGCGGCCGGGGTTCGATCCTCAGCACCACATACAGACAAAGATGTTGTGTCCGCCAAATACTGAAAAATAAATATTAAAGTTCTCTCTCTCTCCCTCCCTCTTTCTCACTCTCACTCTTTCTTAAAAAAAGAAAAAAAAAGAATTATAGGACAGGACAAAGAGGCACTGAGAAGATCAAGGAAGGAAACCAAGAGAAGAAAAGGGCAGAGATCAGAATGAGGCATCTTCAGGCCAAGTAATACAAAGGATTCGCAGCAACTATCAGAAACAAGAAAGAGTTAAGAAGAACTCTTCTGTGTCATCTGTGAGGTAAGTGTGGGTCTGCTGGCACTTTTTTTTTCTAAACCACATTGTTACTTTATAAAAGCAATTTGTGGATCAAAACCTTATTTATTTTATTTTTTTAAGTTGTGATGTCAATACCATTATTTTATTTTTATGTGGTACTAAGGATTGAAAAGTGCCAGACAAGCTCTACAACAATGAGCCACAACCCCAGCCCCTAAAACCTTATTTAGAATTTCAAGTGTATTTACACAAATATTTGTAGGTTTGTTTATTATATGGCCAGGAGTCAGACCTTTACTTTTTTTTTCCACAGAATTCAAATGCAGTTTTAAAATTTTCTATAGGGTTCATAATCAGCTCAAACATTTTGAGCATATTAGAAACTATATTGTGTTGTCATATTTACTGCAGTATTATTTTCTTTTCATGGTAGTATAAAAGAAAGATGAAAAATACTTCACTAATACTAAATTTTAGATACAACAGAGGTCAGAAATTTTCTAAGAAAACACAGATATTCTGTGTTTGTGATTCAGAAATCATAAAAAATGACTGTTGGGCTGGGGCTGTAGCTCAGTGTTAGAGCGCCCACCTCTCATGTGTGAGGAACTGGGTTCAATCCTAATCACCACCTAAAAATAAAGATATTGTGTCCAACTACAACTAAAATATATTTTTAAAAAAAGATTGTTTACAACAATAATAATAATAATAATATTTCCTTCCTTTTCCTCTGAGAAATCCCAAGTTACTTTTTACTTTGTTTTCACAGTTATAACTCAGGTACCTAACTCTGAAATATCTCAATGACAAAGAAGACTTTTCAAGGTCTTTTAGGGATCCTTGCTATGATATGAGCTCATCTGCTTACATGTTGATTTCAGACATCAGACTTTCAAAAGGTTCCAAAATTAGGACCATCCAGTTTGTGTTACTTTGTTATGACAGCGCTGAGAACTAACGCAGCCTTAGGTGTTCCTAAAACAACAACATCAACAAAGTATTCTAGGACAACTATTAACAAATCATTGCCTAAGTTCTAGATTAAACTAAGTGTTGGGGCTGGGAATGTGGCTCAGGCGGTAGCGCGCTCGTCTGGCATGCGTGCGACCCGGGTTCGATCCCTAGCACCACATACCAACAAAGATGTTGTGTCCGCCGAGAACTAAAAAATAAATATTAAAAATTCTCTCTCTCTCTCTCTCTCTTTAAAAAAAAAAAAAAAAACTAAGTGAAACTGGGAGGTGCAAACTCAAAACATAACAAAGACTCTGGAAACTTACAAAACCACCATCTTTGTAAAATGAGAAAGAACTTGAAGTTATTTCCTGACCTGGTTGACTTGTAAATCTTCCAACATTTTCTAATGAATTTTAAGAGGACCCAGAATTCATGTAACATGAAAAATGTCCAATATAGAATCTAAATTAGGGGGCTGGGATTGTGGCTCAGCGGTAGATTGCTCGCCTAGCACGAGTGGGACCCGGGTTTGATCCTCAGCACCACATAAAAATAAAGGCATTGTGTTGTGTCCATCTACACCTAATAAATAAATAAATATATATATTTTTAAAAAGAATCTAAATTATCAGACATGGCAAAACAACAAAATCTTACTCTAAAAAGAGACAACAGATCCATTCTTTGAAAACAATAGATGCTGGCCCCTACATGACCCAAATATTGGAATAATCAAAGAATTCTAGAACACCTATTAGAGTCATGATCCATTAGGTTGGAGTGAACATCTTGAAACAAGACAAAAATAAACTACACAAAAGAAACAAATGGCAATTTTGGAACTAAAAACCACAAAATTCACTGGATTGGCTCATTGTCAGAAAGGATATGACAGAGAACTCAGTGAATGTGGGGACAAGTGCATGGAGTACTGTATACATGCCATATGTTAAGGGAGTCTGAGTAACAAACCACTCCCCTCGGGCTAGGTGCCTGGACAGTAAACTGCTTACCCCTTAGTAGACACAGTCCTGGGTGTGAGGCCACATGTTTCAGTCCCTGCGCTTGCTCCACAGCCTACTTCTCAAATGGTTGCTACAAGGACAGTTGGCAAGAAATTGTATTGGTGGCTTCCTGAAATCTGCTTAGATACTGCCTGAGTATATATACATGGTAACTGCACAATAAAATCAGACCTGCTTCCAGCCTTGGTCTCTGGAGGTCTTGATTAGCAACTCCGCAGCCACACTCTCCTCTACTCTGTTCCGTGGACCTCCTTGCTGGATGAGAGAAAGCCCACACATGTGAACTTCAAAAATTATCAATAAAAATTATAAAATCTTAACAGATACATTCTTTTGAAAAAATAATGAACAGGATTGGGGGTGTAGCTCAGTGATAGAGTAAAGGTCTATGCAAGGCCTTGAGTTCAATTCCCCCATAACCACAAAAAAATAAATAAGATAAATTTAGAAATAATGAATCCTCTCCTTCAGGGCCCAGTGGGATATAAGGAATAAACCGAGAATTGTATATTCAGGCAAAGTAAAGTTCAGGAATAAAGACAAAGACATTCACAGACAAAAGGAAGGGGGAAAAAAGTCAATTTCTAGCAGACTTGCTCTAAAACAAATGTCCAAAGAATTCTTCAGGTAGAAGAGAAATAATACAAAAAAGAAAGCTCAAACTAGAGATGAGACAAAAGCAACAGCAATGGTAAATATCTGGGTACATATTTTAGACTATTTTTCTCCTCTTGAGTTCTTGAGAACATAAAACCATTAAAAGTAAAAAAAAAAATGAGAATGTGTGGTGCTTTAAATGTATACAGACAGAACTCATGGCAATTATCATATAAAGGGGCTGGGATAAAAGTAATCTATATATAACTAAGGTTTCTATGGTTTAACTTCAAGTGGAAAAATACCAATTCTGAGTGGAGTGTGAATAGTTATATATTTATTTTTTAAGGGTTTTTTTAATATTTATTTTTTAAGTTTAGGTGGACACCATATCTTTATTTTACATTTATGTGGTGCTGAGGATCAAACCCAGTGCCTCGTGCATGCTAGGCGAGCATTCTACCACTGAGCCACAACCCCAGAACAATCACTTTAAAAAATAAGACCAATAGATATAACTTTAAAAAAAAAAAAAAAAGGAACACATAGCTGGGGCACAACACCTAAATCCCAGCAGCTCAGGAGACTGAGGCAGGAAGATCCCAAGTTCAAAGCCAGCCTCAGCAATTTAGCAAGGGCCTATGCAATTTAGCAAGACACCGTCTCCAAATAAAAATTATTTATTTTTTTTAATATTTATTATTTTTTTTAGTTGTAGTTGGACACAACACCTTTATTTCACTTGTTTATTTTTGTATTTGGTGCTGAGGATCGAACCCAGGGTCTCGCACATGGGAGGCGAGTGCTCTACCGCTGAGCCATAACTCCAGCCCCTACAAAAAAATTTTAAAATGGCTGGGGAATGTGGCTAGGTGTTTAAAACGCCCCTGCAATGGGTAATGAATGAATGAGCGAGTAAGCAACATACATATAAAAGAATATTTTTAAAATTTCAAATAGTCCAGAAGGCAGAAAAACAAGGAAAAAAAGAAAATAGAAGACCTAAATCCAACCACATCAATAACTACACTAAATGGAAATATTCAAAACAAACCATTTAAAAGACAAATTGCCAGCTTAGTTTTTTTTGTTTGTTTCTTAAGGGCAAAACTGTATGTTTTACTACCATTTTTTAAGGTAGTAAAGCATACAGATTAAAAGCAAAAAGGCAGAAAAAAATACATCATGCAAACACTAACCAAATAAAAGCTGCAGTTGCTATAGTTCCAGCAAAGTAAACAAGAACAAGGAAAATTATCAGTCAAAAACCTTACAATGGGTAGGACACAGTAGGGCACACCAGTAATCCCAGAAACTAAGGAAGTTGAGGCAGGAGAATTACAAGTTCAAAGCCAGCCTCAGCAACTTAAGGAGACCCTAAGCAGCTTAGAAAGACCCTGTCTGAAAATAATAGAAAAGACTAGGGATGTAGCTCAGTGCTAAAATGTCCTTGGGTTCAATTCCTGGTACAAAAAAAAAAAAAAACAAAAAAACAACTCTATTAAAATCAAAACCCTAAAGCAATAGTAAAAAGCAACGATTCACCAAAAAGATGTAATCCTAAATATATGTCCCCAACATGTAATTTCTATTGGTTTTTGCTTCAAAATATGCAAAAACCAATAGAAATTACAGAAAAACAGACAAATCCACAATACTTAGATATTTCAATACTCTTCCCTCATTAATCCACTAAACCAGAAACTACTTGGAAATTATACCATTTTCTACTAAAATAACCCAAGGGTAAAAAAGGAAATCTCAAAGAAAAAAAAAATGAAAATAAAGTACATCAAACTTTGCTGGATGTAGCTGACAAGAGTTTATGCAAAAAATTTATCATATAAAATACTTATAAGAAAAAAAGTTCTCAAATACTTTGACAAATGCTATAGAAAACTCTTTGCCCATTAATGGGCCAAACTCACTTAGCATGCAGGAGGCCCTGGGTTCTAACCTCAGCACACCAAGGAAGGAAGAATAGAGGGAGGGAGAGGAGAGGAAAAAAGAAGAAAGCTGTCTCTAGGCACGGATGTGTCTGACTATACAGAAAACCATATGGCTCTCCCCGCAAAAATGCTAGAATAAATAAGTTTAGCAAGATCTAGGGTACATGTAAAGGACTGATGTGCTGAAAACTCCAAAATACTGATGAAACACGGAAATAATGGAGAGATGTACCATCTTCACAGACTGAAAGAAAACAATTAAAAGTTAATTTTTTCCTCCAAGCCCAGTGGCACAAGCCTGTAATCCCAGTGGCTCAGGAGGCGGAGAGGCAGGAGTTCAAAGCCAACCTCAGCAAAAGCAAGGCTTTAAGCAACTCAGTGAGACCCAGTCTCTAAATAAAATACAAAGTAGGGCAGGGGGATGTGGCTCAGTGTGCCCCTGAGTTCAATCTCCAATACCAAAAAACAAACAAATAAAAAAGTTAATTCTTCCCAAATTGACCTATATATCACTCAGCAACGATCAAAATCCCAGTAAATTATTTTGTTTTTGTCTTTTGGTAGTTATCAAACTGATTCTAAAATTTATATGGAATAGCAAGAAACCCAGAATAGCCAAATTTTGAAAAAGAACATTACCTGACTTCTCTTTTAAAGCTACAGTTTTGGAAAAACATTGGTTACACACATTAAGTGACTAGAGACCAGAAATAGATGGCAAATGACTTTATACGGAATAATAATAAACAATTCAATGGTGAAAACAGGTCTTTCCAAAAAGCAATGCTGCAATAATTAAGACACCGACATTTTTTAAAAATCTACTTTAACTGTATCTCACATTTTATATAAAACCTATAAATGTAATCTGACTACAACACTTCTAGGAGAAAATCTTTGTGACCTTGAGTTGACAAATAGTTACTAGACACAATATCCAAAGCACAATCCTTAAAAGAACACTGATAAACTGGAATTCATCAAAAGTAAAAGGATGAAGCCAGATGGTGCACACCTATAATCCCAATAGCCAGGAGGCTGAGGCAGGAGGATCACAATTCAAAGCCAGCCTCAGCAGGGCAAGATGTTAAGCAATTCAGTGAGACCTCAGCTGTAAATAAAATACAAAATAGGGCTGGGGTATGGCTCAGTGGTTGAGTACCCCTGGGTTAAATCCCCAGCGTCAATAAATAAATAAATAAGCAAAAAGACACTATTAGCAGAATGCAAATAGTTCAATCCTCAGTACCACATAAAAATAAATAAATAACAACCTGGGCTGGGTATGTGGCTCAAGCAGTAGCGTGCTCGCCTGACATGGGTAGGGCGCTGGGTTCAATCCTCAGCACCACATAAAAATAAAAATGTTGTGTCTACCACAAACTAAAAAATAAATATTAAAAATTCTCTCACTCGCTCTTTAAAAAATTTTTTTTAAAAATACAACACAAAGTGGAAGAAAATATTTGCAAATCACACATGTGCTTATATCTAGGGGCTGGGATTGTGGCTCAATGGTAGAGTGCTTGCCTCACATGTGTGAGGCACTGGGTTCAATTCTCAGCATCAAATATAAATAAATGAATAAAATAAAGGTCCATCAACACTAAAAAATATTTATAAAAACTTGTATCTAGAAACTGTATTTTTAAATCTCTTAAACTCTAACAAGAAAACAAAAATGCAAGTTACAATGGGGCTGGGGATATAACTCAGTGGTAGAGTGCATGGTTGGATCCTCAGCAGTACAATAAGAAATGGGTTTGTATGATTATTTGATACAATGGAAAAGGCAAAATTATAGGGATGAAGTACAGATCTATTGTTGCTAAGAATGAAGAGTGGGGAAAGGTTTGACTGAATAAATGAGAGAGAGAGAGACTGGGATGGGGGAATTGTTTATAAACACTGTGCTGGGTAGCTTACACAGTTCCAGGAATTTGTCAAATCAGAATTGCATACCCCAAAGAGTACATTTCATTGTATATAATGTAAAATTTCAAAAATTAGGGGCTGGGGTTGTGGCTCAGAGGTAGAGCGCTCACCTAGCACGTGGGAGGCCCTCGGTTCGATCCTCAGCACCACATAAAAATAAATAAATAAAATAAAGATATTATGTTCAGTTACAACCAAAAAATTTAAAAAAAAAAAGAAAGGTATTTTGTCCAACTACACTGAAAAGTAAATATTTTTTTAAAAAATTTAAAATACTAAATTATAAAAGCAATCCAACCTGCACAGAACCCATAGCATAGTTCTTTTAAAAGGAAAAATGAGTGTCAAAAGGAAATGAACAGGGGCTGGGGATATAGATCAGTTGGGAAAGTGCTTGCCTAGCATACACAAGACCCTGGGTTCAATCCCCAGTACTCCCCCTTACCACCGGCCAAAAAAAAAAAAAAAAAAGAAAGAAATGAACAGATGGACAAATTCAAAATAATTATTTAGACACAATTGCTAAACACTTTACTGGGTGCAGTACCTCATGCCTACAATCTCAACAATTCAAGAGGCTGAGGCAGGAAGTTGTCTCAGTAACTTAGAGAGATCCTATCTCAAAATGAAAACCAAAAAGGGCTGGAGATGTAACTCAGTAGTAGAGCGTACATGGGTTAAATCTTCAGCACCAAAACCAAACAAACCAAAACAAAAAATAAAAAATAAAAAAACTCACTATTATATTACATTACAGTTATGTTTAAACCTCAGATCAATACTTTATGTATGGTAGGCATTATTCATTTTACAGATGAAGTTAGAGAGGTAAGTGACTTAGCCCTAAATCACATAGGTTAGGAGTTGCTGAATATTTATTAGAGGAAATTTTTAAATGTTTATGCTTATAGCACCATTCCTACAGAGTGGTCAAAGAAGAAAAATCCACACGTATGATACCAAAACTGAAAGTTAACTATTTTAGTCAAAGATCAATTTCACCTCTTGGCTCAAATAAAAAGTCTTACTGGTGCTTTTTATTTTTTAAAAGATAGAAACAAACCAAACCAAACCATTTCCAACCTGCTTGTAATCTCAGAGTCTCCTATAATTCCAGCAATTTGTAAGACTAAGGAAGGAGGATCCCAAATTCAACGCAAGGATTGTCTCAAAATAAAAAAAATAAAAAGTGCTGGAATGTAGTTCAGTGGTAGAACATAGCCCTTGGGTTCAATCCCCAGTACACCACCAATAACAACACGCTTACCCCCCAAAAAAGAAAATGAACTTTAAAGCTGGGCAGGGTGGCAAACACCTGTAATTCCAGATACTTGGGAAACTGAGCCAAGAGGACTGCAAATCTGAGCTCAACCTGGGCAATTAAGGGAGACCCCTCCCTCAAAATAAAAATTTTAAAAAGGGCTGGGATGTAGCTAAATGGAAGAGCATCCACCTAGCATGCACAAGGCCCTGGATTAAATCCCCAGTACTAAACAACAACAACAACAAAAATTGAGCAAAAATTATTATAATTAGAAAACTAATACAAATAATAACAGCAATACACTTAACTTTAAGGATTGTAATGTAACCTAAAAAAATCTCACATCTTATCTAGTTATAAGCCCTAAAACAGTGTACTCCTCCCCATTCTGACTACATATTAGAATTTCCTGGAGAACTTTAAAAATACCAATATCTGGGCCTTGCCCCTAGCAATTCTTATCTAACTGTTGGGGTAGGATATGAATATGCATATTTTTCACCCCAAGTTTTTAAAATTCCCACAGGTAATACTTATATAGTCATAATTGGAAACTACTGCTTTAAAGAATTTCCCAATAGGGCTGGGATTGTGGCTCAGCGGTAGAGCATTCGCTTAGCACGTTTGAGGACCTGGGTTTGATCCTCAGTACCACATAAAAATAAAGATATTCGGGTCCAATTACAACTAAAAAATAATATTAAAAAAAAAATTTTCCCAGTATAAGAAGCTCTGAAAAAAGTAATTTGTAGAACTCCCAAATGAACACAGGAGTGTCGTATTTAGTAATAAAAGAAAATTACCATCAATGGTTTATAACAGCTGTGTTTGTTTTGAAAGCACCTCCGTAGTTGTATTTTTGCATTTTTAAAGCATTTATTCATGAGTCTAAATATGCCAACTGTCCTGGCTAAAGTTTTAACATTAAATGTACCATCATTCTCTATTCTTTGATCAAGTGGTTCCCAATTTTAGAAACATATCCAAATTATCTGGGGAGCTTAACACACACACAATACCCCTTGATGTACAAAAGCCACACTTCAAGCTAAATACATCAGAATGGGGAGGGGAGCACACCTGGATATTACCCGTTTTTAAAATGCTTCCAGGCAATTCCAATAAGCAGTCAAACTAGAGAACTCCAATTCTAGATGCACATATGTGTACAGAGAGGCCCCTCAATCAAGAACGTGACATATGTTAAGAGTGCTTGCCTAGTCTGCACAAGGTCCTGGGTTTGATCCCCAGAACTGCCCCCTCAAAAGAAGAAAAGAGAGAGACAAGAAAAAAAAAAATGTGACAGTCTCCAGGCAAAAATCACAACCAAGTTGTTGAATGACATTCCTAAATTTAGTAAGGTGGGATGCAACCATTTTTATTTTTATTTTCTCTTCAATAGACCACCTTGTTTTTTAGGAGAAAGCTTAATAAATATTAAATGAATAGGTCTTACAACAAAAATAGTAGTCTGTCTTGCAACCAAAAAAGAAAAAAAAAGGTTTACCCCAATTAACAAACAGCCTCCAAAACCTAGTTTTTCTTTATCTCAAAGTTGGTCTGAAATAGAATTAAATATGCTAAAAGACTTCGCTCAGTTTGAAGATTTGCCTATATAAGAATAGGTTCATGAGTCTGTATTGTTTCTACCTAATTTGTTATTTATTGGTAGTGAGGAATGAACCCAGGGGCGATTTACCACAGAACAACACCCCCAGTTGAATATTTCGTTTTTTTTTTTTTGTTTTTACTTTTGAGACAGGGGGTCTCCCTAAACTGCTGAGGCTGGCGTCAAACTTCTTCCTCAGCCTCCAACACAGCTGGAATTACAGGCATTAGCCACCCAGCCCCACCTCATTTAATCTACAATCTTTAGAGCTGCTGAAGGTTGAAAAATTAAAGGCTATTGTTTTGTAAGGACTTCTTAAAAAAAAAAAAAAAAGCAAAATACATGAACCATAAAAGACAAGTAATTCAAATTCACAGAATTCAACTGAGTGAAGTCTTTAGTATATTTGATTCTATTTCAGACTAACTTTGTGAATTCAACTGAAAAAATATAAAGTATTCTACCTCTTTAATACAATGAACGTTTTAAACCAATGACACAAATAATATTCAGTGACAAAGGTATGGGAAAGGGTCATAATGTGTTGTAATATATTAGTGAAAGGACAACTTTAGTAATCTTTTGTGAGGGTAGTTTGGCAAAAATGATCAAAATTTTAAATGCACATGAACTAGGAACTAGAAATTCTGGAAACATACCTAACAGAAATACATAAGAATTTTCACATCAACTGATTTGGAAAAGCATTTTTCCATTTCCAAATTTTTCCAAGAGACTGTTTTTTAAAATTATAGTCATTAAAAAAAAAAACAGATCCATATGCACAGATGTAGGAGGACATCCTCATGATATCACTGAATGGAAAAAGCAAATCACACACCAGTGTATAAAATCCATTTTTCTGAAAATTAAATAAATGTCAGTGAAAGAGTTTAGAAGGATATATATTAAAGCTACCATTGGCAATCGTCATTCCTGAGGATTGGATGAGGGATGAAGGCTTTTAAAGTATAAATAGGAATTTAAAATATCACCTATATAATAAATAACTATATGGTACAGGCTTGCTTCTGAAGAATGTGGCTCATACAATTGCAATTACCTGGAAGTATGTTAGAAATGCAGAATCCTAGGTCCCAACCCACACTTCTTGACTTCATTTCAACAAGACCAATAAGTTGAGGTGATCTGTATTCACTTTAAAATTTGAGAAGCACTAAATGGTAGGCTACAGCAAGTAACATTCTGGGAGTTGGTTACACTGGAACTGTAACAAGTTGTTTCCAAATTCTTCTCAGATACTGCACACTTCACCCAAAATATTAACATAAGTCTCAGGTGTTTCATGCATCCCAATCTTGGACCAAAGACAGTTTAGTAACAAAAGGTTTTTAACTAATACAGCACAAATGTACAAAAAATAAATAAAAGATGGGGAAGGAGAGCACTTCTATAGTCATAAACCCACTTATTTGCAAAACAATTTGTAATAAAATCTGTAATGGTTATGGAGTGAAATATTATGATTAAACACTCGATTTCCTTCTAAGAAATTATTAAGTCTTGGTTCTGAAGTTGTGGCTCAGCGGTAGAGTGCTCACCTAGCATGTGCAAGGCCCTGGGTTCAATCTTCAGCACCACATAAAAATAAGCAAATCAAATAATGGTACTGTGTCCAACTACAAGTAAAAAATAAATATTTTTAAATTATTAAGTCATTAAAAGGCTGCAAAATATTATTGATAGTATCAATGCTTAGTCAATGACATACCATAGAATAACTACTGAATATATATCTGAAGTTCAAACAGTACACCTACAAAAGGGAAGAGCAATATTTCATCACCAAAGGATGCTCGTGACTTGGATCAATCAAAATTTGGTGATGGAAACAGAAACTAGATATTGTGAGCAAAGGGAAGTTAATAAAACAAATTAGAAGCATAATTATTGGAAGGGCTAAAGGTCTATAAACATGTAGTCTTCCAGGAGTGACTACCAGAACACTACAAAACTGAAATCACAAGAAGCTCTCCTCCAGTAAGCCACATATGGAGCCACTAAATTGAAGACCATACAGCAGATAATTATGATCCAAGGATTAAAATGCTGGAAATCAGGAAGTTGCCACAGACACAAATGTCTCATAAACACACAAATATACACACTGAAACAAAAATTTGGCTGATACCTTTACCACAACAGTCTCTTGATATCCCAGGAAACTGAAGAAGACTGTTCAGTAGTAAGCCCTACTACCTACTATGTTCTAGCCTACCAAGTAGTACAATTCTCACAATCTCCAGATGGCTTGAAGGTAGCATATGTTTAAAAAACATTTACAACTAAACAATGATAATCACCCAAATACCACTTACGAATATTTCCCTCTAAGTAACCCACAGAAGAAGGAAGGTAAAAGAGAAGGGGGAAAGGTTCAAAGTATACTCTTGGGAAATCTCCTCCTTGAAGATACCTGTCAGATTATTTTAGCACTACTCTTAGAGATTACTTAAAAAAAAAAATTAACACTGACAAAGTTTGATTAACTGTAATCATGTAGCACATTCAGGAAAATTTGAAATTTTGATAAAGTATGCATTTGAACTACAAAAGTAATCAGGTGTACCAAAACTTGTAAATGGATGCACCTTGCCAATAAGCCTTCATGGTTTTACAGATCACCTGTCCTTATACATACATTTTACAATGGAAATTATTTCCTTCCATGTCACCCCAAATTTGAAAGGTCATAAAAATGTCACTTCTAGGTCTAATAAAATGTCTAAGTGGAAGGATAGACGGTATCAATGCATAATGGTTTTTTTCAATAAAAATTTAACTGCACACCAGGGGGAGGGGTAACGGGTAGAATATATTTATATAAACAACAGAAGCAATTTCTAAGGTAAAACTTCCATTTTTTCATCAGAAAAAACAAACAGCATTTTAAATAGCAAAATGCTTTAGCATCAAAAATCAAGTCACCACCAACATATATAACCCTGATTTCAAACTTATACCATTACATGAGGCCCCAATTCATGCAACATTTTCTGGTTGCAGTTAGAAAACTGATTATTCCTTGGGATAGGTGGAAGTAGGGTGTTCTGTAGACAAAAAGATTAAAGAACTAAAGGTAAGACCAAAAACCAACTAAATCCAATTCAAAACTGCCTTGGCCAAATAAAGCTAATCTAAACCACAAATACAGACCAATCCATGCTACTTTATTATTTTTTGTTGTGGTTCAAAATTGTGAGAGATATTATTCACAACCCAAAGTATTAGCATTCTAATGCCTACCTACTGTGGCACACTTAAGTGTTCCACCAAAACATGTAAGCAAAACATTTGGGTAACTTCAACATACCTCCATTCCAAACTATCTAGAATTGGATGTCCAAAATTTAGTTCTGTAATGTGAACTGAGTACTCTTAACTATGGTATGTGGCTAACCTTTCTCTGAAGGTAAATGATGTTTTTTTTTTTTAAAGAGAGAGTGAGAGAGGAGAGAGAGAGAGAGAGAATTTTTAATATTTATTTTTTTAGTTCTCGGTGGACACATCTTTGTTGGTATGTGGTGCTGAGGATCGAACCCGGGCCGCACGCATGCCAGGCGAGCGCGCTACCGCTTGAGCCACATCCCCAGCCCCGGTAAATGATCTTAAGAAAAAAATTTTTTAAAGAAACCAGGTAAAGTGGCCCACCCAGTAATTTCAGCTACTCGGGATTATGGAGGCAGGGGTACTGCAACTTCAAGGCCAGCCTAGGCAACACAATAAGACACTATCTCAAAAATAAAATAAAAAGATGTAGCAGTAAAATGCTTGCTTAGCATGGGAAAGGGCCTGGGTTCAACACGGCGTACTGCAAAGGACAGGAAAAAAAAAAAAAGGAAAAAAGAAATCCCTATACAAAATTCCCAACTACTTGTTTTGGTGATGCTGGGGACAACCCAGGGCCCCACGCTTGCTAAGGATGTACTCTACTACAGACCTTCACCCCCAGCCCCCAATGACTTCTAAATAACAAATTTTAACAAGTATCTGAAACAGCACTCTCAAATCTTATCTTTTTACTATTAACGTTCCCTTCTCATATAGCAATTCAAAATGCTATGGATAATGGAAAAATTCTGATTAGCAATTCATTATTTCTTACTTATTCATATTATATGGATATGAATATAGTACATTAAATTTTGTACAAGAACATAAGTGATATTATTTACAAATCATGGTTCCATGGTGGCATGTGCCTACAATCCCAGCTATGTGGGAGGCTGAGGAAGAAAGACTCAAAGTCCAAGACAGCCTAGGCAATTCAGTAAGACCTGATCAAAATAAAAAGGACTGGAGATACAGCTCAACTCAGTGGGAGAGTCCTTGCTCAGTATGTGGGAGGCCCTGGATTCAATCACCAGTATCAAAAAATAAAAAGTAAAAAATAATAGTATTTATTTTATTTCAGAAGACTCTCACAAACTGTTTTCTAAGAAAAATTCTTAATTAAAAAAAAGGGGGGGGGGGCCTCATAAGCCAGGCATGGTAGTGCTCACATGTAAACCCAGTAACTTGGGAGGCTGAGGCAGAAGATCACAACTTTGATCACACTCCTGAATGCCTGAAGTTTTACAACCAAGTCATAACAAACCACATAAATCACCAGTACATTTGCTTGCCCGTTACTTTTAAATACATAGCTTAATAATTAAGAATCATGGCAAAAGGGGCTCGGGTTGTGGCTCAATGGTAGAGTGCTTGCCTAGCATGTGTGAGGCACTGGGTTCAATCCCCACCACCACATATAAAAATAAAGAAATAAAATATTGTGTCCATCTACAAATAATAAAAAAAAAAAAAAGAATCATGGCAAAGGAACAAATGGCCTACACATGCTCACTAAAAACACATCTACAGCCAGGCATGGTGGCACACATAAGACCCTGTCTCTAAATAAAAAGGGCTGGGGATATAGCTCAGTGGTTAAGACCTGCCCCCTCCAATCTCTGGTACCAAAAAAAAAAAAAAAAACAGCAAACAATAAAAGCACACCTATGTATATTTGCTGAGGGGATTTTAAAGAATAAGATATCATTATTTGTATACAACTGGGGATTGAACTAAACTATTGCTATAAATTATTTTATTAAACATATTTACAGTAGTACAAGGTTTAATTATTCTTTATCATACCTGAGTCACTACTGATTTCTAATTTTCTAAGGTAACCATTTTAAACTCTTTTACCTTGTTTCTTCTAGTATTTGTTTTATTCCTAAAATAATATGCCAGTCTCATAGTTCTTAATTTCATTGTAGAAACCACCACCAAAAGGATTGAGCACTTCTACATGTGCCCGCCTCTCCCTAATTTTCTTGCATAATTTTACATCATTTTTAGCTAAACCACTATCTTTGTTTTTAATTTTAAACTAAAAGGAACTACAGAAGGAAAAAAAGAGGGAAGGAAACTACTAAAGCAGTAACAAAAGTAACTTCAAAAAGCTTCAAAAGAACAAAAGTCTTCCCATGGAATGAGCCTACTGAAAGCCCAGAACAATGATCCACCCTTGGGGCTGGGGATGTGGCTCAAGCGGTAGCCCGCTCGCCTGGCATGTGTGCGGCCCGGGTTCGATCCTCAGCACCACATACCAACAAAAATGTTGTGTCCGCCGAGAACTAAAAAATAAATATTAAAAAATTCTCTCTCTCTCTCTCTCTCCTCTCTCACTCTCTCTTTAAAAAAAAAAAAAAAAAAGATCCACCCTTACACATCTTCAAAACACCCAAGATAAAAAGACTGAAACTTTAAATAGTCAAAGAAGAACCAGACTGTTATCAGTCTTATTAGCAACAGTGAATACAGAAGGAAATGTTTTTCATAAAGATTCCAACAAGAGTTTCCCATCTAACCAATCTCACAATCAAATCTGAAGGAAAAGTAAGCACATTATCAAGGCCACAATGAATTAACATCCTAAGAAAAGTTTTGGGGGAATAATTAAGAATGTAGTGAAGTCAAGTAAGATTATAGAACAATGACACAAAGTCCATGATTAAAAGCTATATGTAAGAGGCTCTGAGCAAAGGCTACACTGATTTAAAGAGCAGAATGGAGGGCTCCAAAGAGAGTAAATAAATTAAACACTTGACACCAAGTATTTGATACTAGATCTATTAAAAACAAAGAAGGCCAAAGGTGCCGGGTGTGGTGGCACACACCTGTAATCCCAGCAGCTGGAGAAGCTGAGACAGAAGGATCAAAGCCAACCTCAGCAACAGAAAAGTACTAAGTAATCTGGTGAGACCCTGTTTCTAATAAAACTCAAAATTGAGATGGGGATGTGGCTCAGTGGGTTGAATGCCCCTGAGTTCAATCCCTGGTACCCCTGCCCCTCAAAACAAACAAAAACAAAGGTCAAAGGTGTAGTTCAGTGGTTGGGCCCTTTCCGACCAGATGCAAGGCCTACAGAGAGAGAGACAAGAAAAATAATAATCAATAATAATCTGATTATAATATATTATTTGGAATACTCCTGAATAATATTTATAAACCTTCAATAGTGTCATTTAAAAGAATCAGGCAATGAGCAAATTTATGACAATTATGATTGTAAGGCAAGGATTTTGATAAGAGTAGAGTTAGTATAAAGAGGGATTTTCTTTCTTTTTCTTCTTCCTTTTTTTTGGGGGGGTACTGGGGGTTGAACCCAAAGGCATTCATTCAACCACTGAGTCCCATAACATCCCCAGCACTTTTAATATTTTCTTTATTTAGAGACAGGGTCTCATTAAGTTGCTTACAGCCTCATTAAATTGCTCAGGCTGAGAGGGATTTTCAAAGAGGAAAAAGAAAATGTCAAAAGGAGGAAAGAGAATGTCAAAAGCCAATAGAAAAAGGAGCTATACTGGGCTAGGGTTGTGGCTCAGCGGTAGAGCACTAGCCTAGACGTGCTAGTCCCTGGGTTCGATCCTCAGCACTACATAAAAATAAATTAAAGTATTGTGCCCAACTACCACTAAAATATACACATATTTTTTAAAGAAAAGAGAGCTATAGAAAGGCTATAATGTGATTATTAGAAACTATAACTTTTTCCATTTGTTGTCACATGCATGTATTCCTTTTTTTCCCCCCCTCAAGAACAAATTAAATAGCTACAATACCAATGATACATTAAGAAAGGTGCAAAATGCTCCACCCATACCTGTTATTGCTGCAACTACGGAGGCTGAGGCAGGAAGACTGCCAAGTTTGAGGCCAGTCTAGCAACTTAGCAAGGCCCTCAGCAACTCAGTGAGATCCTCTCTCAAAAACAAAAGTAAAAAGGGCTAGGGTATGTCACTCACTGGTAAAGCACCTCTGGGTTCAATACTCAATGCAAAAAAAGAAAAAAAAATTAAAATAGACACAAAGGTTATAAAAAGATATTGCGTAAATTAAAATTACCAAATAATATTTTATCAGAATAAAAATTTGAATTTTTTTGTTTTTTGTTTTAATAATTTTTAGTTGTAGATGAACATATAACTTTATTTATTTTTATCTGGTGCTGAGGATCAAACTCAGTGCCTCACATGTGCTAGGCAAATGCTCTATCACTGAGGTACACAATCCCAGCCTACTGAATATTCTTAATAGTTGTCAGCAAGAGTGTAGAGAAAAATGCTAGTTCACACACTGTTGGTATAAAGATAAACCCTCAACGTTTTTGGAAAACATGCAGCCTTATTTATAAACTGTAAGAAAAGGAAATAGGAAATATAATATAGAATGAACTAAATGTCCAACAACAGGGAAAATTATAAACTAATGTGGTCATATTAGAAAATACTATAATATTGTCAAATCCACAGTATACTATGAAAGAAAAAAAATAGCCACTTAATAAAAGTGGAAGTGGAGTAAGAAGAGAGAATGTGCAAAAAATATATTGTTCTAAAATTAAACAGTTCAGTTTTATATTTAAAAGTTTATTGACATAAGAAAACACTATTTTAAAAAATCAGGGCTGGGGTTGTGACACAGTGGCAGAGTGTATAAGGCACTGGAGTTGATCCTCAGCACCCCATAAAATAAAAGAAAGGTATTGTGTCTGTCTACAACTAAAAAATGGTTTTTAAAAAAACAAATCACTCTGAGTGATAATTTAGATCTAGTCACCTTTACCCTCTTCTTTCCATAAATACAGGTTAACCAATTTGTTTTAAGTCACCACCAACATGCACCCTTTTCTTTTTCCTTTCCTTTCCTTCATTTTGGTATTGGGGGTTGAACCCAGGGGTACTTAGATACTGAATCACATCCCCAGTCCTTTTCATTTTTGAGAGTCTAAGTTGCTTAGGATGTCACTCACTGGTAAAGCACCTCAGCTAAATTGCTGAGAATGGTCTCAAACTTGTAATCCTCCTGCCTCAGCCTCCCAAGTGGCTGGAATTATAGGCATGCACCACCAAGCCCAGCTCAACGTTTATTTTTGAAGAAAAGTGAAAAACAGAAGTTACTTTATTTCCCCAATACTTGGGGAATGGTGCTTTACCTCTAAGCCACATTACCCCCAACCCCCCACCTTTTTTTTGGGGGGGGGGGTAAGTAACTGGGGATTGATCTCAGGGGCACTTGACCACTGAGCCACATTCCTTGCCCTATTTTGTATTTCATTTAGAGACAGGGTCTCATTGAATTGCTTAGCACCTTGCTTTTGCTGAGGCTGGCTTTGAACTTGTAATCCTCATGCCTCTGTGTCTCAAGCCACTGGAATTACAGACATGCATCACTGCACCTGGCCCCAAACCCCTTTTTAAAAAATTTATTTTGAGACAAAGTCTCACTTAGTTTTCAAGGCTGGCACTGAACTCGAGATCCTCCTGTCTCAGTCTCCCAAACTGCTGAGATTACAGGTATGAGATTACAGGTATCACCAACCAATATAGAAGTTACTCGTTAACACTGGCTGTGCCAAGATTAGAGCTTAGTTGTTTAAAATGTAGAACTATTTGAATTTATCTGGATTTGGGCTGCTAGGCCTGACAATTTTCAAGAAATTATAGATGATTAATATTTATTTTAATATTACCATGCCATAAAAATTTTTAAAAAGAGGCTTATAATCTGTTTAGTGCACCAGAAGTACCAAAAATACATTCAGAAGAAGATGTTAAGAACCAAATATAAAGCAAAAAGTTAACAACCAAAATGGTTTCCAAGACCAGGAAAAAAAAAGCCATTTTAAAACACCTTATTCTAATACTTAATTCAAAATACCCTTCCTGCAATATACCATGAAACTTCACTTCAAAAAACATTTCCACACTCAAGAAATAGTAGACTAGATTTCCTCAACATAGTATTTGGACTTTATTGCAGTATTAACTACCACCATCGTCAGTCTTCTGAGCCAGAATTTGGGCTGTGGATATTTAAGATCTTAGGGTTTTCAATTTGACTTGACTCTACACCTTCTCATTTGAGTAGCACATTATTAACCTATCTAGAAAAACCACAGCCTCTTTTCACAGAAGCATAACAGAGCAAAAGAATATTACACCAAAATCTGTATCACTCAGCTATCTCTCTAGTACCTCACTTTACAGTTAATACTAGCATGATATGAGCAACTTAACATTAACCTTATAAGCCTTCCATTTTCTTTCTTTTTCTTTGAATGTTTTGTACCATACAGCTTAAGTGTCTTGTTTGCAATGCTGGGGACCCAACCTAAGACTCTGCACATGCCAGGCAAGCACTCTACCACTGTGCTACATCCTTAGTCCTAGCTGAAGTTCTTAAATCTTTGTAATTGAGGTTTTAGAATTGAATATAAAAATGCTATTGCTCTTCCATTTTAACTAGGTATTTTTCTTCTTTTAAAGAAAAAAGCAGCAGCAGCAGGGAATTGATAGTTAGTTGCTATCATGTAGCAAGTAAATGGATACAAATATTTAAGTAAATGGTACAAATATTTAAATAGAAATCCTTAAAAATTCCTTATAAAAAAGTTATCTAAAGAACCACCTTGAAAATTTAGATAATTTTCATCAAAATATTCCAAAATCAAGAATATAAAGTGGGGCTGGGGCTGGGGCTCAGCGATAGAGCACTTGCCTGGCATGTGCAAGGTGCTGGGTTCGATCCTCAGCACCACATAAAAATAAATAAATAAAATAAAGGTATTGTCATTAAAAAAAAAAAAGAATATAAAGAGTTGGAGAGTGCTTGCTTAGCACAGGTGAAGCTCTGGGTTCAAGCCCC
Organism: Urocitellus parryii; assembly: GCF_045843805.1. NCBI lineage: Eukaryota > Metazoa > Chordata > Mammalia > Rodentia > Sciuridae > Urocitellus > Urocitellus parryii. The sequence goes on along the minus strand of NC_135536.1, from coordinate 115,976,177 downwards.
AGTACTGCCGAATATTAGCATACAAATATATATTAACATATAAATATGAACATATAAATATGAACCTTTCCTGGTTCCTCTTCCCACTGTTTACAAAATGGGATCCTTTGTCACCATAGTTTCTGAAAATCAACCAGGTGCATGAATCAGGTTAATATCATTAATATCCATCATTTGAGTATCTTTTTATTATTCGGTGTTTTAAACAATGATAGTGGCAAAGGCCAATTTTACTTTGTTGCTTAAATGCCAAGTAGGTTTCTGTTTCAAAAAAAAAAATAACAGGGCTAGCGATATAGCTCAGCAGTAGAGTTCTCACTTAGAATGCACACATAAGGCCCTGGGTCTGGATCTCCAGCATCCCAAAATAAATAAAACTGTGCACTTTACAAATTTGTTAAATTTGTCATGACAGAACAGTCTTTCCCATTAAGGTTTACAGAATAAACAGTGTGCCTTTAAATAACAAGGTACTTGCTGCCAACATGTGTATGATACAAGTTTGTGTGCTTAATGGTCCTTTTAATGACTTGTCTTTGGAATGATTCTGTCCTACCTTTGCTGCTGCAGCCCGCCTGTCCTTTGCATCACTGAATTCATACTTCTGGAAGTACTCAATATGCACTGTAACAGACAGATGGACAGATCAATGGGCCACAGCGGCAAAGGCCAGAGAGACAGACTTGATAAAAATTAAAAATCAAGATATATAAAAGGGTGGGGGAAACTACAAGAGAATATATCTACATATATTCTATAATAAAATTCCTGAAATTGATGTCTGCAACCCTCCCACAGACTACCCAAATAATCTATTATTAATCACATATTTCCTTCTTAAATGTATAATAAAATAGAAGTACTGTAACAGGCAAAACAAATTGACCAGTACTTTTAATAACACTGACACTTAAACAGATATAGCAAGCACTTCTGTAACCATGCCACAGTGTTTCTTCAAAATAGACTGTTCTTCCATATACAACTTGGAATCAATAACTAAAATTTTCAGCATTTTACATTTTCTTGCCTTATATACAGATAATTGCTAGCACCACAACAAGATAACTACAGAGGCTGTAAACAGTACATAATAGTGCCACTTATGCCAATTACCATGCTATAGTACCATATTTATAGAGAAAATTATCAACAGTAACTTTAAAAGCTATGTAGTATTCTGTAACTTCAAACTGATTCAAAAGATTAAACATACTTCAAGAAGCTTAAGGTTTTTTTTAACCTTATTATCTCAAAATGCCAACAGCTTAAGTATTATACTTTGATAAATTTTCACTCAGACATTACTCCCAAATGCCTATTTCACCCATCTTCAAGTTTGTTCCCAGGCAAAAATCAGTTTTAATCTAATCAAATATTTTATTTTGCATAAACCTAAAATAAACTGGATCTATATTACATTTTAAAAAGAAAAAATGTTCCCCCTTCTATTTCCAAGAAATCTAACCATTTATACATTCTTATTATTAAAACCCATCAAAAACATTAGCAGGGGAAGAAACATGATAACCAAAAATGAAATGCACAATACTTGAGTAAAAGAAGAAAAGCTATTAAAAGACATTGGAGCTAGAGATGTGGCTCAGTGGTAGAATGCGTGCCTAAAGCCCCAGGTTTGATCCCCAGCATACTCCCACAAACAAAGTACACTGGACAACTGAAGAAATTTAAAGTCACTGTGTTGTGTGTGTGCTTGTGTGTGTATAATGACAACCACATTGAGATATACTTAATAAAGTGGTTCAGAGGTTTTGATACTCATAGTTGTGATATAATTGTATCAACTATTAATTTTAGAATATTTCATCATCCTGAAAATAAACTGCATATAAGGCCAGCCTCAGCAACTTAGCAAGACCCTGTCTCAAAAAAAAAAATTTTTTTTAAAGTATTTATTAACTCTCCCTCCCCCACCCAGCCTCTGCCAACCAATCTCCTTTCTGTGTCTGAGGATTTAGCTACTCTGGAAATTTCATATGACTAATATAACACTGTGATTAATTTTCCCATTTACTTATCTGGGAAAGCCAGCAAACTGAGAGTTTGTCATACATATCAAATAAGTCTGTTTTAATGAGACAATGAAGAGAGCAACTATTAATTCAGCAAATTAGTTACATGGAAGCTGCTTAAAGCTGTAACTAAACCAATAATACTCATTTTACGGATAAGGCAACAATTTGTTAACTGTTTCAAAAAGAAGTTGAAACAAAGTCATACAAGTTGACAAAAGACAAAACTAGAAACCAACTTAGGTCTATATGATGTCAATGGCTTAACCAACTAAATTATTTTGTCTCCTGATAAACTAATTCATCATTTCTCACTGATTTACCTCCTAATATTATGAATGATTTCCTTCAACTCTCCATTTCAGCCTTGCTAATCTCACCACTTTTTCTTGTCTTGATTATTCTAACAGACTTCTCACCACTCTCGTGGTTTTCTTTTGTTTTTGTTAATTTTTTTTAGTTGTAAATGAACACAATACCTTTATTTTATTCATTTATTTTTATGTGGTGCTGAGGATTGAACCCAGGGCATCGCATGTGCTAGGCAAGCGCTCTACCACTAAGTCCCAACTCTACTGGTTTTCTAGTCTTACCTGTTTCTCATTTATTCCCTGTAATGCCAGCAGTGTGTTCTAAATACTAATTTAAAATTATAAAGCTGTGTCACATAGCCTTTGAGTTTATCTAGGGTTTATTTCAACAGCACAACCCTAAAAGCCTTTCAAAAACTGATGATCATATAGTGCCTGCTCTGATCATTCTATTTCCCATACTCTAAACAATATTCAATTCCTTACTATTCACTCAACACACCAGACCACTAACAGCTTCTGCCTTTTGTACATTCTATGCTTCCTCCTCCCTAGTCTGCTTAGTAAGCTAACTATTCATTTTCCAAAACCCAGCTTTCAACTCTACCAGGATTTGTCAGTCCTTCCAACCTTAAACTTCTATCATTAAGCATTACTTTACTGTAATTTACTTCTACATGCCTTAGTTATCCAATATCTGTATTTTCAAGTAACATTACTGTAATTTACTTCTACATGCCTTAGTTATCCAATATCTATTTTCAAGTAACATTATGTGGTAAAAAAATTAGTTACATACTATTCCTAAATTAAACTGAAGGGTTGTTTTAGGGACTCATTCACTTCAGAAATTCAGAAAATAATAGTAACACAATATTGGGGATCTTTCAAGAATAAAAAATCAGGGGGCTGAGGTTTGTGCTCAGTGGTAGAGTGCTAGCCTAGCATGCATGAGGCACTGAGTTCGATCCTCAGCATCACATAAAAATAAATAAATAAATAAAATATGTTTTTAAAGAGTTTGGCTGGGTGCACATCTGTAAAAGCCAGGTCCTCGGAGGCTGATGCAGGAGGACCACATATTCAAGGCCACCTAGGTAACTCTGGGGATCTTTTATCAAAATTTAAAAGACCAGGGCTATACATAGCTCAGTGGTAGAAGGTACTGGGTTCAAGCCCTAGAACCACATTTAAAAAAAAAAAAAAAGAACTATGACATTAATAATACTATTTGGTTAGAAGAGTAGCTCAGCAGGAAAGCACATGCTTAACATGCATGAGGCCCTAGGTTCAATACCCAGCACCAAAATATAATAACAAATCATAGTGGTTGCCTCTGAGGGAGAGATATTTAAAGGTAGATTTTTTTTCTTTTACATTTCCTAAATTTTCACCCAATTTAATACACATGGTACACTAATAAAAAATACACTTCTTGAAAGAAGTTGATGAAGGGTTTATCTTACCATACTAAGATAACTTTCAGGTTTTGTTGTTTTTTTAAATCAGAGATTATGGAGGAGAATTCAGTCACATTGGCCTCAGCATTCAACTTACCTCTCTGTTTTTATTTCACACACACACACACACACACACACACACACACACACACAAAAGGCTGATTCACAAAGGTAAGTTTGCACTGCAGTTTCAATATTCTTCATTTAAACTACCCAGAACCTTAAAATAATAGAACCTTAAGACAGTAGAAGACGTTTTATTCAGAGCTCCCTAGTTAATATTGTTTTACAATTGCTTTTATTCTTATAAATGGAAAGAGAAGTACACAGTTTAAAACTTCAAAACTATTAATACAGTAATATCAAGATGAATGACTTGTCTGGCAGGTGATACACACAAGTCCAGCAACTCAGGAGGCTGAGGTAAAAGGATTGTTCAAGGCCAGCCTGGACAACTTAAGAGAGGCCTGGTCTCAAAATCAAATATTTTTTAAACGGGCTAGGGATATAACTCAGTGATAGAGAAACCTTAATTCAATCCCCAGTAGGGCAGGGCAATTTGTTCTTGTCTTAACTGCAAAACCCACCAATATCTGCAATAAGGGTATAAAAAAAAACAAATCTCCCTTTCTTTTGGCTGGCATTTAACTGAACAAAGTGCCTATGTGCTGCTGTGGCATTTTACCCTGTGTAACTATGCTTGAGTAGACATGCAGAGGTCTAATTTCAAAATACCAATGCAGAAAATCTTCCTAACAAACAATCTCTTAGTATAAAAGTAAAAGCTTTATTCTGGATTCTGCCTACCAAAAAAAAAAAAAAAAGTGTTATCAGGATATAGGTTAATGTATTGGTAGTCTCCAATATGTTAAATAAATCTTTAAAATTATAGAAAGGCTATAATAAGGGTTAGAACCAAGTAGGCTCAAGTTAAAAAGTACAAGTAGATTGATATTAGTACATGCAGCTGCTCAAATATGAAATGTGCTGATGTCTAGAAGAGCATGTGGAGGGTTTAGGCATCATGGAGGTTTAAGAATAAGCTCAGGGGGCTGGGATTGTAGCCCAGTGACAGAGCACTTGCCTAGCATGTGTGAGGTACTGGGTTCCATTCTCATCACAGTATATCAGTAAATGAAAAAAACAAAGGTTCATCAACATCTAAAAAAAATTTTTTAAAAAGCAAGCTCAGGGATCACCAAAAGGGAAGAAGTGGTACTTAACAAATGGCCTGGATAACCACTAAGATCCCTTCCAACCTTGTTATTCTTCTGAATATGTAAATCAAAAATTGTGTTCATTCTGATATGAACCCAGTAACATTAAGCAAGTTTACTGTCATCTGTAATTCTTCGACTATTACTTAAATGTTATATTTTTATTTCTAAGAGTGACTAGACTATTTTTATGATTTTAAGTTCCATTCTCACAACTTTGGCTTTAATTGGATAGTATACAACATTAAAATAAAGCTTCAGACACTGTCATATATCCCAAAGACCCAGCTATAACTACACTAATGAAATATGTGATGAAATAATTTTAAAAGCAGACAAAAATTTTTAGGAGCCAGTGAGGTGGAACCACTATATTTAAAAATGCAGTAACCAACAGGCCATCCATGGTGGCACATGCCTGTAATCTCAGCTACTCAGGAGTCTGAGGCACATGTACAGCAAATTGGAGGCCAGCGTTAGTAACTTAGAAAGACCCTGTTTCAAAACAGAATTTTAAAAAGGGCTAGGGATGTAGCTTAGTGGTAGAGCACTTGCCTAGTATGTGTGACAATGCCCTGGGTTCCATCCCTAGTACTGTGCAAAAATAATAACAAACCAGTGAGTGAAATTATGTATGCATTCTCTCTTCTTCATGCACTATTAGGAATTGAACTCAGGGACACTCTAACACTAGCTACATCGCCAGCTCCTCTAATTTTTAGACAGGGTCTCACTCAGTTGCCAAGGCAGGCCTCAAACTCATGTTTCTCCTGCCTAGCCCTGTCAATTTGCTGAAATTATAGGCAGGCTCCACCAAGCACACCTTTCTTTTCTAAGGACTATTTCGTGATTAAATGTCAAGTTATCTGAAGCTCTCCTTAAATTTTCACCTGCATAAGAACTGAGGTGATAAACAGTAAGTTTAAAGGTAAATATATTTTCTTAAATTTGATGTTAAATGGTATCCGTAAATAAACTCATCTGAGAACTTCACTTAAGAACTATATTCTTATTATTGAGCAAAATAAACATAATCAGCTCTTCTCCCTTTTAAAAGAAGCACTTGTGGGCTGAAGTATAGCTCAGTGATAAGATCCTTGTTTAGCATGTGCAAGGCACTAGGTTTGATCCCCCAGAACCATAAAAAATAATAATAATAATTTGTTATCTAATGCACGCATAACAATTTCAAAATACTATTCTTTCAAAATTTTGGGGTGCTTCCATCAGAAAGAGAATGCTGGGCTCTGTGAACCACTGATTTAAGTTTGTGATTTCATGTACAAATCATGAATAAATCTTACAAAATATACATTCCATAGCTTCAAACATTGGAATTATATATAAAACTTTGTGCTTTCACATGTTTACACTGGGCTAGAAAATAATAAATGTTATTATAGAAATTTTGGCTTAAAATTTTCTTTAGAAAGGTAACATTTAAGATGTAAAATCTAAAATGAGGTGTGCAATAGACCTCTGACTCTATTCCACTCTTGTTTATTATTTATTTGGATTCATATGTCATAGTAGTGAAGTCACAAGTCAGAGCCCAATAATAAACATTATTCAGGTCAGTGAATTACAGCTCAGAGCAGAACTGAAAAAGGTAGAGTACATCTGAAGAGGCAAACAGAAAATACCCAACATGCAAGATGGTAACATTCATTTGTTTTCCCCTTTCCACCATCTTTTCGGCTGTCATGACAGTACGAATGAATGTCCTGGTTGATACTCTCAAGAGCATCAACAATATCAAAAAGAGAGGCAAAATGCCAGATGCTTATTAGGCAGCGCTCCAAAGTCATCATCTGATTTATTTGATGATGAAGCATGGTTACATAGGCAAATTTGAAATCATGAAGACCAAAGAGCTAGGAAAACTGTTCTAAACTTACAGACAGCTTAAACAAGCGTAGAGTGATCAGCCCCAGATTTGATGTGCTAAAGATCTAGAAAAATGGCAGAATAATCTGCTCCCATCTGTCAGGTTGGTTTCATTGTATTGATAACCTCAGCTGGCATCATGGACCAGAAAGAAGCACAAGGAAAATACACAGGAGGAAAACTTTTAGGATTCACTTTCTAGGGATGTAAAACATACATACAATGAAATACCTAAATGGACTTTTTATCCATTTGTTTTTGTTTTGTTTTGTTTGGGGGGAGGAGTGTTTACCAGGGATTGAACTCAGGGACACTAGACCACTGAGCCACATCCCTAGCCCTATTTTGTATTTTATTTAGGGTCTCACTGAGTTCCTTAGCGCCTCACCACTGCTGAGACTGGCTTTGAACTCAGATCTTCCTACCTCAGCCTCCCAAACTGCTGGGATAATTGGAATTACAGGCATGCACCATCATGCCCATCCCATATATTTGTTTTTATGTAGTGACATAAAATGCTGAGTTCTGATCCCATTTATGAAAACTTGGGCAATTTAATTCCTCTAAGTCTCAATTTCCTTACCCTTAAAACAGTAAAAATGTCATTTGAACAGTCATGATGACTAAAATTCCTTGAGATAACTGATGAAGAGAAAAAAAACAAAGTATGTTAGAGAATGAAAGAAGAGCTAATTCAGGGAAGTCAGCAAGAGAAATGTGAACAATTCATAAAAGAAAAAATAGAGGTAATACTCAAATTATTTTTATCAATTCAGGGTTCAAGATACAGTTCAGTGATACCATGCGTAAGACCAGAAAGTGAGAAAGTCAGTTCATTCATTCTTGCCTATTTAATTATCAATGAGAATACCAAAACCAGTATATTGGTCTTACCCTCAAGGAATTTAGAGTCTATCCATAGTGGAAATATAATAATAAGAGCTTTTTTAAAAAGTCTGTACAAAATTCTGAGACCTACTCACAGGAAAGGATTCAAGGAAGAAACTTTAAAGGTAGGTATTGAAATATGAATGTATTTGAAAGGAAAAACATTTAAAGCAAAAGAAAAACCCTCATAGAGACAAAAGAAAAATTTTTACAAGAAGTATCATTATTTTGCTTTGCAAGGATGATATTCAAAAAATGGCAGATAAGGTGAAATTATGAAAAGCCTGATCTATTGCACTAAACAATCTTTTATTCTAATATGCATCTTTATTTACTGGGACTTCAAGGCTCAAGAACAGGTTCTGCTAAGGAGGTTCTTCTTTATTGTTTCCTATTCTGTACTACCCTACCACCACTGCACACACACCCATTTATCAAGAATGACAATGATTTCAAGTATTCCTTCAGGAATATATTCACAAAATAAACATTTTTACCCTGTCATAAACTAACCTGTGCAAGTAAAGGAAACATTCCAGCATTTGGGGGGGGGGGGGGAAATCTGTGGTGACTATAAAATACTCACAAGCTGCAAAGCTCCATTTTCAATCATTTTTTTAAATTTTTCTAATAACTGCTCATATTTTCTAACAAGACTCCTTATTCACAAAGGTCTGAGCTTTCCTTTTTTCCTAAAAACTGACCACTTTGGAAGGCAAGGCGTTTCTTAATCCAGCTGCAAGGAAGGGTCAATAGTCAACAAAATGAACCACACCAGGGCTGACATCTTGTAAAAGTAACATCTAAAGGACTAGAGGTATAGCTCATGGCAAAGTGCATACTTAGCATGTGCAAGGCATTGTGTTCAATCCCCAGCATCAAATAAATAAATAACATTTCAAACGACAATCTGATAAGGTGTGGAATTTCTGGGTAATGGCAACATACCATATATCTCAATAAAGGACTAGGCCAGGTTGCATCCAGAAACAGAATAGATAATACATGGATAAAGATGGTCAAGGTAAGTTCTGAATTATTGCCTTTTTAACCAAGTATTTATGTACAGGTCAGTCTCCCTTTCTAGACTAAAAGCCCTAGGGAAAAAAGGAATCTTTTGCATTGGTCTTTGTATACCTACTGTCAAGCACGTGTACTGGAAGAGGCATAGAGGCAAGGTTGAGTATAGATTTGGCAGAACATAATGCTAAAAAGATTAAATGATGGTTTCAGGGACAGTAAAATCCAAGAGTACCATGTTCAAGACAAACAGTGAGATGAGAAAAGTCAGACAATGTTCAAAAGTTACGTCTTAGAAGGAACACAGAACTGCTGAGAAAAACAAGAACTGAAGAAATGTGTGATCTTACATCTGCAGTAGCCTTTACTCTGCGGGCACTTGACAGTTACTATTGGGAGAAAGCAGATTCACCAAAGCACACTGCTAGTAGACATTGTAGTAGGCAGAATATTGTTCATCCCCCCAAAATGTTCACATCCTAGTGCGTAGAAACTATGATGATGTTATGTTACATGTGGCAAGAGAAAATTAATATTGCAGACAGAATTAAGGTTGGTTATCAACTGATTGTGAAATAAGGAGATTGTTCTATGTGATCCAAGTTACTTTAATTATTCACACTGAAGTGGAAGATGGAGGCAAAAATGGAGGTAAGAAATTTTAAAACGTTATGTGCTGGCACCGAAGATGGAGGAAGAAGTCACATCCCAAGGAAATTAGGTAACATTTAGGAGTGGAAAAGTCAAGGAAATGGATTCTCCCCCAAGGACCTCCAGAAGGAATACACTATGCTGGCACCTTGATTATAGCCTAGTGAGATCCATTTCAGATATGTGACATTCAGAACTGTCTCTTTTGGTGGTTTTTTTTTCCCCCTTGAGGGCTGGAGTGGCACACCAAGGATTGAACCCAAGGCTCTTAATTACTGAGCCACATCTCTAGCCCGTTTTTTTGTTGTTGTTGTTGTTGTTTGTTTGTTTGTTTTATCTTAGAGACAGGACTTCAATAAGTTGCTGAGGCTGGCTTTGAACCTGTGATCCTCTTTGCTTCGGCCTTCAGAGCCATGGGATAATAGGTGTACATCACCACACCATACCCAACTGACTTTCAGAACTCTTAAATTAATACACTGTCGTAATTTTTTAGAGCAAAAACAACAGGAAACTAATACACAGAGTAACCAAAAGATTCTTTCTTAACTGGTATCTCAAAGAATGGATCATTTTTTCCTCAGTATTTGCTAAAAATCTTAAGTAACACAGACTAATACTTTCAGCCAAAGATGAAAAAGAAAAGAGACTGCTAAGAACCCAGCAAGTTCCAAATTAAAAATTCTAAAGGACTACAAGCAGATCAGACAGAGACTGAGCAGGGTAAAAACTCAACCTTACTGTATTAAATTTTTGTTCACTACTCGACCAATCAGAAGAAAGAATCCATCACCAGAATCTGAAGTGTTTTAAGAAAATACAGGGTACACAATCAAGTCGGTCAAATGACAGCAACATATGACCAAAATCCTAGAGATAGCAAAAGAAACTTTTAGAGTTTTATTTTATTCAGATTCTATAGTTTGCTGAAAAAACTAATGATTCATATCTTAGAGAAAATGGAGTAAAAATTTAAAGATATATGAAAACAGATTGCCAGAAAATGATAATCTAAGTAAACTGTCAAACAAATTCCAGAAATTAATAGTTTATGAGATTAAACACTAATCAGGGTATGTTTAACAGAATAGGCCAGGCACTGAGGTGCATGCCTGTAATTCCAGCAACTCCAAAAGTTGAGACAGAAGTATCACAAATTCAAGACCAGCCTGAGAAATTCAGCAAGACCCTGTCTCAAAAAAACCAAGGGGGTTATGCGCTTGAGGAACATAGCTCAATGGTAGAACGCCCCTGAATTTAATTCCCAGTATCAAAAAAGAAAAGTAAAATAAAATAAAAATAACAGATTAGACATAAGAGAGATATAGAAACCTAGAAGGTAAATCAATAGAAATTATTCAAACTGAAACAGAAAAAAGGATGGAAAATAATTCAAAAGGCCCCTGGACACATACATAATAATTTTTAAAATTCTTGTAATATATGTATGACTGAATCTCAGAAGGAAAAAAGATAAACAATGAGACAGAACTAAGAATTTCCAAAAACTGATAAAAAGACATTACTCTCTGGGCTGGGGATGTGGCTCAAGCAGTAGCGTGCTCGCTTGGCATGCGTGCGGCCCGGGTTCGATCCTCAGCACCACATACCAAAGATGTTGTGTCCGCCGAGAACTACAAAATAAATATTAAAAATTCTCTCTCTCTCTCTCTCTCTCTCTCTCTCTCTCTCTCTCTCTCTCTCCCCTCTCTCTTTAAAAAAAAAAAAGACATTACTCTCATAGAGTCAAAAGAATCTGAAACCCCCTCCAACACACACACACACACACCAAAAAAAAAAAAAAAAAAAAAAAAAGCAAAGAAAACCTCCACTGGACATATTAACTAGTATTTTTCTTTTTTAGGGATGGGGGATGCTCATTTGATATTGTTTTGGTACTGGGTATTAAACCCAGGGCACTTTATCACTGAGTTACATCCCCTGATCTTTTTTATTTTTTATTACAGATACACTACCTCACCTGGCACATTAACTGGTTTTAAATCCATATTCCAAAGACTTTTTTTTAACTTAAACCCACCCAGGTTCAAAATAACACAGCAACAGAAAACAAACAACAACAACAATAAGAAAGACCCTTTACCTTCCTCCTTACAGAAACCTCAGAAATCAGAAAACAATGGAATTTTTAAAGTATGGAAAGCACCTTTTAAAAAAATATTAGAAGTATTTTTTAAGTAGGGCTAGGAACGTAGCTCAGTAGTAAACAGCATGCCTAGCATATGTGAGGTTCTGCATTTAATCTCCAGCACTGCGGGGGTGGGGAATAAAATAAAAATATTTACAACAAAAAGTTTACTAAGTGCCCACTGCATACACGAGGTACTGTTCTTTGCTCTGGTACAAAAAAATAAACAAAATGAAGTTCCTGTCCTCATCAAGTTTTCATTTTAGTGTACAAAGTCAAAACACAAATAAATTAGATGAGATATGTTAAGCAGTATCTCTGTTAGGTCCTTGAAAAAAGTAAGCATTTCATACCATTCCCACTGGTTGATTACATTAAACAGATCTTTCAAATGTTGCTATATTTTATTATATACTATCTCCTCCGAAAAGCTTCAGTACTAGAAAGCAATTAGTTTTCACAACAGCAGACAGCTTTCCAAACCTCTAATTTTCCCATTAGCAACAAAAGTTGTAGCTATTTTCCTTGAAATAAAAGGTATACTCCGTGTGAAGAAATACCATATATTTGCCACACATCTATAACCATGATTTTGTCATTTTTTATTTTAATTTTCTTTTAGATGTAGGAGACAATACCTTTATTTTATTTATTTATTTTTATGTGGTGCTGAGGATCAACCCAGTACCTTGCACATGCTAGGTGAGCATTCTACTACTGAGCCACAACCCCAGCCCCGGTTTTGTCATTCTCTGAAGTAAAAATAGTGTCTCATCAATGCTAAGCTTCCAAGTAAAAAATATACATTTTTTTCTTTGAAAAAACCAATATACTTCAAGTATGCAGAAGTGCTTTATGCACGTGTCTCATTCTGTCACACAGGCTATCAAGAAGTAGTACACATTAAGGATAAAATAAAACTAAAAACTTTTACTGCCTCATTTAGAACAGAAAGTAAAACTTTTTTTTTATTTTTTAAAAAGTTTTTTTGTTGTAGACAGACACAATACCTTTATTTTTTCACTTTTATGTGGTGCTGAGGATGGAACCCAGTGCCTCACTTGTGCCAGGGAAGTGCTCTACCACTGAGCTACAACCCCAACCAGAACTGTTTTTTTGTTTGTTTGTTTTTGTTTTTTACTATAAGGTAGGATATCAATGATTTAATTTGTGCTAAGGTGCCAGTGGCTTTACCCACCCATCCATTGCTTTTGCACTATCACTACAAATGTTGGAATATTTAAAACAGCAAATAATGTCTTAATCAAATAGTTGGATTTTTGTTTATTTACTTGCTTTGGGATGGTACCAAGGGTTGATCCCAGAAGTACTCTAACCTTTCTATTTTTTATTTTGAGACAGGGACTCCCTAAGTTGCCCAGGCTGGCCATAATTTGAGATCCCCCTGCCTTACCCTCCCCAAGTAGCTGGGATTAGAGGCATGTGCCACAGTGCCCAGCTATTATCAAACAGTTCTGCTCTTTGTGGATCATCCTTTGAAAATTAATGTTTCAAAGCAACTCAACTGTTAATATCACTGTGTCAGTTCATATAAATCAAACAGTTTTACTCTTCATGGATCATCCTTTGAAAACTAATGTTTTAATATGATTCAATTATTAATATCACCATGTCAGTTCCTATAAAGTGTAAAGAAACCATATGCAAACAATAAAATGTCAATCTAAAAGGGTTGCTGTAGGATTGGGAATATAGTAGCTCAGTGGTGTGAGGCCCACTAGCATGTGTGAGGCCCTGGGTTCAATTTCTAGAACCACCAAAAACAAGTAAATAAAAGGGCCGTGGTATATTGAGGGGTCTGATAAAGCTTGTCCTCTTGGAATTTAAACATTTTCTTCTCGTCTTCTTATACCAGGACTTTGAGATTATCTAGAAATCATAATTTACAAGTACCAGAAGAAAATTTCACCTAGCACCCTTTTTGGCTTAAAGATTAAGAAAACTGAGGCAGTAGCATTTTAATAAGCAAGAACATACTTCCCATATTTACCTAGTATCTAACATCAAAGACTATTAATGTGCTGTATGCTATCAACATAAAGATCAAGGAGTTAAGCTCTCACACTCAAAACCCTTATATCTAGCTAATCAGACAGATTTAGGTACAAAGATGGCTAGGCTATGTTACAAGTTCTTGTGGGCTACAACAAATATCCAAATGAAGTGCTATGCAAACATAGTTGATGATGAACTACAAAAGTAGAGGAGGAGTACCTGGAAAGAGATGAGGTAATGTATGAGGGGATTTTGAAAAGGAATACATTAGTTAAAGACAGAAAGAGTATCACAAGAATGACTAACATGTACAAAAGTAGGAAAACACAAATATATGTTATAATAAATATATGTTATAATAAGGAATTATAACCAGTACAAGTGGGGGGAATGAGCAACAGTAACAGATGAGAATGGGAGAAAAAGAAATCTGACAATAAGATGTAAGAGCCATGAATGTACATATTTGAAAAAAAAGAAGCAGCAGTAGAGGCAGTAGCCACTCCACCACCAGCACCACCACCATGAATGCCAAATTAAGGAGACTGGAACAGACTTTCAATAAGTCTCTTTAGCAGGAGAGTAACTATTACATTTGTGTTCGGAAGCAGGATAACAGATGGACAGGAAGCCTAGAAATAGGAGGAATTATGAGGCACTAGACTAGGATTAGTAAAAATAAAAAGGATGGCAACAATATGAAACAAATTTAAGACCTAGTATGATCAGAACTAACTGGATGTGGAAAATGCCAGAAAAGAATCAAGAATGACTCTCAAATTCCACAATCCATAATAGGAAAGTCAATCAAAGGAAGAACCACCTACCTCTGGAAGAAGAGAAACCTCTGTCCAAAATGATAAAAATTCTAAGTGACCACATTAGAGGTTTTTGTTATAAATACTTGTTTAAAATGTAGAAAATACTATCTGGGATCTGGCTCAGAAACCTCCGTTGCACCAAGTGATTGGGGTGAAAGTTAAACAATTTATGCCCAAGGCCAATTTACGCCAAGCTGGTCTGGAAGCTGTGGCTGAAGAAAAAGATAGCTGAGCCCACCAGGTGGGAGAGGTGTTAAAAGTTATTTCCCTCAATGTGGATTTACATACATATTTTTCTTTCACCGTGTCCAGTGGAAACAATAAAAATTTCAAAAACCTGAGACAAATTAATAAATTAACAATTTGAAGACCAGAAACTTTATAATAATTTGCATATTCTCAATTCTTACTGAGCAGAGTTGTTGCGAGAAGGAAGTACTTGCCATTCCTGTTTAGTCTATATTAAGTAAATTTTAGGGGCTGGGGATGTGGCTCAAGCGGTAGCGCGCTCGCCTGGCATGCTTGCGACCCGGGTTCGATCCTCAGCACCACATACAAACAAAGATGTTGTGTCCGCCGAAAAATAAAAAATAAATATTAAAATTCTTTCTCTTCTCCCTCTCTCTCTCTTTCTCTCTCTCTCATTAAAATAAATAAATAAATAAATCTTCTAATTTAAAAAAAATTAAGTAAATTTTAATATTCTTGTGATATTTTAAGAGCCAATATAGGTCTCTTCTTTCATTTTGTACAATACTGTTTTTGTGGGTTTTGTTTTGGATTGAACCCGGGGGTGCTTAACCATATCCCCAGCCCTTTTTATTTTGAGCAAGAGTCTAAAGAGTCTAAACTGCTGAGGGCCTCACTAAATTGCTGAGGCTGGCCTCAAGAGTTGCTGGGATTATAGACATGTGATACCACACCCAGCTGGATGCTTCCTTTTAGAAACCAACCCCATCCTCTCTCTCAAACTTTTCTCAGAAACTTCAAGGAAGTGGAAAAGGAGGATTTACAGAGAAGAGGTGGAGGAAGCAAAGTGAATTTCTTTTACCTGAGCTCTGTTGCAGAATTCATGTCACTCTGGAAATTCATTTTTTTCCTTATATGCAATAAAAAGGTTTTAAAAATATTAATAATAAAGGAGGAGACTATTTTTTAAAAACGGAATGTAGAAAATACTTCTACTATCTGTAGTTTACACTTAATCTCTAGAAAACTGTAACACTGTGATTAAGAGGACATATTGGGCTGGGGATGTGGCTTAAGCGTTAGCACGCTCGCCTGGCATGCATGCAGCCCGGGTTCAATCCTCAGCACCACATACAACAAAGATGTTGTGTCTGCTGAGAACTAAAAAATAAATATTAAAAAAAAAAAATTCTCTCTCTCTCTCTCTCTCTCTCTCTCTCTCTCTCTCTCTTAAAAAGAAAAAGAAGACATATTATCAAGTAATTGGAGTCAGCTATATCTGAATTAAAAGTATGACAGTTTCAAAGGAATAAGAAAATGAGCCTGAGAAGTGTCTGAGATACAGCTATTCATAACATTGTCTAAATAACTGTCTCAGTAATACGGAAATGTTACATAATACTTCATCATCTGCTATACTTTTTGCCAAAATGTATTAATAAGTGTCAGGTCACTTCTGACACTTCTTTTAATGGAACACAGAAAAAAAAAAAAGGGAAAACAATGTTTACATGGAGAAAAAAATTAGATGGAAAAACTTCCAGAACAATACTTGGTTTTTTTTTTTCATTTAAAATCCTCACAACCTGTTGGGGCTGTGGATCAGTGGCAGAGTGCTTGCCTAGAATGTGTGAGGCACTGGGTTCAAGTCTCAGCACTGTATATAAATAAATAAAATAAAAGTCCAGGGGCTGGGGATGTGGCTCAAGCGGTAATGCTCTCGCCTGGCATGCGCGGGGCGCTGGGTTCGATCCTTAGCACCACATAAAATAAAAATAAAGATGTTGTGCCCACCGAAAAAAAAAAGTCCATTGAAAACTAAAAAAATATTTTAAAAAAGATCCTCACAACCTTTTGACCTTAAAACAATATTTTATTTTAAAATGGGAAGAAAAAGAAAAGTGGGGCTCTAAAAAGTTGATTTGCCAGAGCAGATTCTAACTCTGGCAAAAATAAGAACTTTTTAAGATGCCTTCTGAGATACCATTAATGGAAACTACCCATCGATTTAACTCCAATACTAATTGGACTTCTACTATACACCTAGACACACCAAATGAGACATTATTCAAAATAAAGTCAGATATATATCACTCCTCTGCATGGATCTCAAAGAATTAAAGTGAGCATGCTATTGAAGTAGTTATCTGCATACTCGTGTTTATAGAGGCATACTTCTCAACAGCCAAATTATGAAAACAGTCTAGGTGTCCATCAACAAATAGATGATACAGAAAATGTAATACACACACACACACACACACACACACACACACAGGAGTATTGTTCACCAATAAAGAATGAAATCATGTGATATACAGATAAATGGATGCAACTAGAGATCATCACATCAAGTGAAATAAGCCAGATGCAGAAAAACAAATAACACTTTTTTTTTTCTCTCCTATGTAGACTCTGGGGATGCAAAAAAAAAAAAAAGACAACATCAATGTAGAAAGGAAACATTAGTGAAGGGAGGGTGATAGGGTGAAAATGATCAAAATTTGTTATATGATCAAAATATGTTGTATGCATATGCATGTAATGTGCATATAACATATATACACATAATATATATATGTATTATATTCATTATGTTCATATAATATGTAATATGCATATATGACTAAAGAGAAGGGATGGAAGAAGCAAAGTGAAGAAGCATAGTCATATATGCATACACTATATTATATGAACATAATGAATATAACATATGGACACAATGAAGTCCACTGTTCTATATAATAAATATGTACTGATAAAATATCTAAAAATAAAGCCAGGTGAGCACCTATCATTGGGTGAGTAGAAAATTCGGAAAAGAGCAAAAATCATTAAGAAATTTAAATCATACCTGATTATAGAAATGTACTGACCCTATAATAAAGTGAATTGGCAGTTAAAAACAAAAACAAACTCAGGCTTTTTAACTGAAAATGGAAGGAATGCCACTATCTCCACAGACCCAAAAAGATCCCATTCACCAAGTTAAAAGACTACTCATTCTTTCATCCAACAAGTAATCATAAAATGCCAATCTAAACATTTAATAGTAGTTATTAAACTATTTATAAAGTTATAGTGTCAAGATCAAAGGCTGGGCTGCATATATATTGTCAAGGATTTTAGTCCTATGATGCTGTGTCTTTTTAAAAAGGGAGTGTCTAACTGCAAAATAGAGAATTATGCAAAATGCATCATCAAATATACAGGTTCAGCCTGGCATAGTAATGTGTCTGTAGTCCCAACAATGGAGAGGCTGAAGCAAAAGGTCTGCCTGAGCCCAGAAGCAGACAAGCATGGGCAATAGTGAGACTCCATTTTAAAATAAAACTAAAAGAAAATGAATTAAGGGATTGAGCAAAGGGGAGGGAGGGATGGAGAGGAGGTATGGGGGCAGGAAACATGGTGGAATGAGATGGACATCATTACCCTAGGTACATGTATGACCTGCACATATGGTGCTGACCACTTCTGTACACCCAGAGAAATGAAAAGTTGTGCTCCATTTGTGTACAATGAATCGAAATGCATTCTGCTGTCATGTATAACTAATTAGAACAAATAAAGAAAATACAAACTGAAGGAAAAACACAACAAATTAAGGATTGGGGGATATAGCTCAGTGGTAAAGCACTTGCCTAACATAGCATGCTAGGTTTGATCCCCAGAACTACCAAATTAAAAAAAGGGGGGGGGGTGGGGATTCACTGTCAAAAAAGGAAATGAAGAATTAAGGACAAGGGAAGGAAGGTAAGTTGATTAACTTAAGGAAGTATTTCCCCCCCCCCAGGCTTCCAAAATGACAGTTATATAAAAAAGAGTAAATAAATAAATAAACAAACTTTAGGGGGGGTTCACTCTAGGAACAACAGAGTGAAAGCTAACATGGAAACATATTTTATTTCCACTTAAAAAAAAATCAGGAGTCAGTGGAATAAGTTACATCACAAAACAGATCACCATCATTTATTTGTAGTTAAGCAAAGAGAATAATAAAGGAATTCTTGGAAACATTAGACAAGAAAAGGGGATCTCAACGCTTGTTGTGCACTAAAATAATCCAGGGAAGATTTTTGTTTAATGGCTTTGCCTGGCCCAAATCCACAATGGCCTATCTACTGGTCTTGAGTGGAGTCTGGGTTCCTGAACTTTAGAAGACCCAGAAGTAACAAACTCTGACTAAGATGAGAAGATTGCATCAATGTCAACATCCTGGTTGTGATAAAGTGCAAGATGTTTTATTAAGACATTATTTCTAAGATACTACAGAAAAATCAAAGAGTATTGAGAATATCTGCATTATTTCTTGCAACTGAATATAAATTTATAATTATCGAGCTAGGTTTGTGGCTCAAGTGGTACAGTGCTTGCCTAGCACATGTGAAGCACTGAGTTTGCTCCTCAGCACCACATAAAAATAAAGATATTGTGTCCACCTAAAACAAAAAAATAAATATTAAAAATAAATAAATTTACAATTATCTAAGAAGCATAATGAACATACTCTCTGGAGATTTCACTATGTAATTAGGGTGTTTGTTTGTGGTGTAACTAGGTTAATTAGGGTGTTTTGTTTGTTTGTTTGTGGTGTAACTAGGTTTGTGGTGTGTAACTAGGTTTGTTTGTTTGCTAGGTGTAACTAGGGTTAAAAAGAAAAAAAAAATCGGTGGACTGTAGAATCTCACATTCCTGCCAATTCTAAGCACACACTATTATTTTGATCTTAACCACTGAAAAGTAATTAGAAATGCACATCATTTTATAGGCATAATGTTTATGATCAGTATAAAATTAAAAAATTTTGATCAGGGAGGGTCAGACATGCCTGTAATTCCAGCAACTTGGGAGCCTGAGCCAGAAGATCACAAGTTTGAGACCAGCCTTGGCAACTTACGACAATATCTCAAAATAAAAAATAAAAAGTGCTGGGATGTAGCTCAGTGGTAAAGTACAGTGGGTTAAATCTCCACTACCACAAAAAATATCCAAACTACTATGCTTTCACACTGATACACAAATTGACAGGATAGATATCAACATTACACAATTGTATCCTTCATCTCTTTTTTTTTAAGTTTTTTTAGTTGTCAATGGACCTTTTTATTGTACTTATTTATATGCGATGCTGAGAAATAGAACCCAGTGCCTCACACGTGCTAGGCGAGCACTTTGCCACTGAACCACAACCCCAGCCCTGTCCTTGACTAACAGATGGATGGATAAATGTATTAAGTAGTGGGTAGTCTAAGATGGCCCCCAAAGAGCTGCACCTCTTGATCGTCACAACTTTGTATAATCCCTCTTCTTGAGTGTGAGCTAGAGTTAGCTATTCACTTAAAACAATAGAAGAGAGCAAAATAATAGAATGTTACTTCTGATATTGAGTTAGAAAAAAAGTTGTGGGGCTGGGGTTGTGGCTCAGTGCTTGCCTAGCACAGGTGAGGCACTGGGTTCGATCCTCAGCACCACATAAAGAGAGAAATACGTAAAAATAAAAGGCATTGTGTCCACCTACAAATAAAGAATTTTTTTTTAAAGCTGTGTCGGGGCTGGGATTGTGGCTCAGCAGTAGAACACTCGCCTAGCACATGCGAGGCCCTGGGTCCGATCCACAGCACCACATAAAAATAAATAAATAGATATTGTGTCCAGTTACAAAACAAAATTTTAAAAAATTTAAAAATTTAAAATTATTAAAAAAAAAAAAAGGTGTGGTTTCTACCTTGGAGGGGCCTTCTCTCAAATTCCCACTCTAGAAGAAACAAGCTACTACGTTTTGAACCATGTTATGGGGAGGCCAACAACCAGCCAGTGAAAATTTGAGGCCTGCCAACAGTCACAAGAATGAGTTTGGAAGGGGATCCTCCCCAGTCAAGTCTTGAGAATTCCAACCCATCTGACACCTTGGTAACAGCCTTGAAAGAGTCCCTGAAGCCACAGGCACCTGGGTTAGCTGTGCCCAGAATCAAGACTTACAGAAAATTGAGAGATAATAAACGAATGCTGTTTTTAAGACACTAAGTTTGGAGATAGATAAATAGTGCGAAAGATAACCAATACATATACCCACTACAGTGTAATAACTTTTGCCTTTCTTTGTAGTACCAAATCTCCCACGTTCTATATAATTCTCCACCATTTATATACTCAGTTCTACTTTAGCCGATCTCATCATTTCCCAGACAGCCTTCTCATTCTTATCTCATGCAATATCTTAAGTATCCTCTTTTCTATTCATCCAAATCTTGGCCATCTTCCAGAAAGCATGCATCTCTCTTCCATGAACACCTACTGCGATCTACTTAGCACTTCATTGAACTACTTGCTGACCAAATAGCTTTGAGTGTTTTAAGTCTCCTTGAGAATAAGTCGGCTTCCCAAACTGCTGGGATTACAGGCATGCACCACTGCAACCAGCTGATAGATTTTAAAATAGGCTGGGGATATGGCATGTACAAGGACCTAGGTTCAATCTCAGTACCAGAAAATAAAAATCTAAAATAGGCTATTTAGCATAACCTTACAAAAGAAAAACTCATACTCACTTTTCTTTATAGTTCCACTTTGACCACTCACATCCCATAGTTTCAGGTCCCTCTTTATCAGCATACCACCTAATATGGTACTCCTAAGGGCTGGTACTCTTCTCACTTTACTCACTCTCCCTGGGTCAAAATCATGATGATAAAGAAATTATCACTACTGAAGTAGCTAAAATACATAGATGCTGAGGCTCCACCTCAGACCTAACTATTCTTATTTATTTATAAGAATCTCTGGAAATAGAGCCCAAGGACCTCTATGTTTCCCATCCTATATGCTCTCCTTAGGCAAAAACCACATCTACTTAACATAGAGCCTGGTTGAGGCACAACTAATTTTTCTGAACATTGTTGTAGAAATACAAAATGGCAAGTTTAAACATTCCCCAATTGCAGACATGTGTAATGGCTAGTTTATTATTATTAACTAGCTCTTTTTTTTTTCGGGGGTGGGGGGTTGTTCTAAGGATAGAACCCAGGGCTTCCTGCATGGTAGAATAGTATTCTATATACTCTAAAGTATACCTCCAGCCCCAGAAAACCACTTTTTAATATTACCAATAGTAATTAAATAATCTAGTAAATCAAACCGAAAACTTTAAGTACTTCTCTGTCATTGCTATAGGTAACACTAAAGAAAATCTCTGAATTTCTTTTAAAAAGCTCAAAAGGTAAGATAGGTAGGTTGCCTGGCTGGTGTTGTGGCTAAGTGGTAGAGCGCTCACTTAGCAGTGCAATGAACTTGGTTCAATACTCAGCACCACATAAAAATAGATAAAATAAAGGTATTGAGTTGAACTACAACTAAAAAATTTAAAAAAAAAAAAAAGATAGGTTGCCACAAAAGATTTAAGTAAAACAAGATCATATTAAACAAAACAATCAGGGAGTTACATAAAGCCAGAAAACAAAGAGTCTTCTAAAAGAAAAACAGTGCTGGGCTGGGGCTGTAGCTCAGTGGCAGAGGACTTGCCTAGCATATGTGAGGCACTGCATTCGATCCTTAGCACCACATAAAAGTAAAACAACTACAAAAAGAATAAATAAATTAAAAAAGAAAAACAGTGCTGACTTATTTAAAAGACCTGAACTGCAAAGCACAGCAGTACATGTCTATGATCTCTGGTACCAGGGAAACTGAAAAAGGAGGAAGAAAAAGGAGGCCAGCCAGGGCAACTTAATGAGACCCTGCCTGGGAGGGGGGAGGGGAGAGAAGGAAGGAAGGAAGGAAGGAAGGAAGGGAGGGAGGAAGGGAGGGAGGGAGGGAGGGAGGGAGGGAGGGAGGGAGGGAAGGAGCAAGAGCCAGGGAGGGAGGGAGGGAGGGAAGGAAGGAAGGAGGGAAGGAGGGAGGGAGGGAGGGAGGGAGGGAAGGGGACAGGGCTCAAGTAGTAGTGGCTCTTGGGTTTAATCCCTCCTACTGCAAAATAAAAAAGACCAAAACTGAGTGCTGATAGAATGCATGTTACTATGCTTGAGGCTCTGAGTTTAATCTGTAACAGGGCAAAACAAAAACAAAAACAAAGAGACAGAACTAATCTGCAAATATGGGCAAAGAATAGTATTTATCTGTTGTTGGCCCAGAAATAATAAAAAAAAAAAAAACTCAGAAAAAAGTAAACAAATTCCCATGGAAATAGTAAATTAACTTGATCTTTTCACATTTCAAACTTTTTCTCCTACAAATGTATTTTAAAATTCACTAATATCATATGATTTCATACTGAAAAGTAGCATAAGGGACAGGGAATTTATTTTTAGTTAACAGTAAGCTCCCTAGTGTGCACCAAGTAGAATTTAATTTTTTTAACTTTATAAAACCTGTAATTGGTATAGTTCAGTGGTAGAGCCTGTGCTTAGCATGCTGAGGCTTACATGTTGACATATTAAACCCAAACTGATTAAAAAAAAAAACTGAAATCCTATCCGACTGATATTTAAAAGCTCTTTGAATACAAATAAGTCTTATAAAACCAATAAAAAATTATTCCAAAAGGGATAAAATGGGCAAAAAAAGGACAATTTACAAAAGAAATACTAAGCCCAATAAACATGCTAAAAGTTGAACCTTGATAGTTTTTTTAAATGACCATTTTGAAAGCAATGTGGTAATATGTATCAAAATCTTTAAAATGAATAAATTATTTGACTCTGCAATTTCAAATATCCCAAAAAAAGTAATAAAACATTCAAAGAGAGACCTATTGAGGATATTCTCAATGGGGCTTATGAAAGCCATAAATTGAAAATAAAAAGACCAATAGCAGACTGATTATATAAATTAGTAATCTGTAATCACTAAGCTCCTTCACAAATAGTTACTTATTGACAGGAGAAAGTTGCTCTGAGATTCCTTCTGATTTTGCAACCTGTTTTTTTCCCACTGAAAATAAACATATGTACTTTGTGATTCCATTGTTTTAAAAAATGTGTAGTTATTCAGAGCTCTGGAAAGATAACTTCAGTCTTTTAATTTTTTCTTATATAGTTGCAGATTTTTTCTTGACTAATCAGCTTTTTCTTAAAATGTGCACTATTTGTATGTTTTTTAAAAATTTAACTCTATTAACATCAACACAACCTGCAACATAACCAAATTCATTTTAGAACAAGTAAACATACCATATGAAGATAGTCTAGAATACACTGTATTACCCCTTTGATTGCATCGGTATTTCTAAATATAACTTTCAACAAGGGATGCTACACATTCAGGATTTCTACCAAAAAACACCCTTACAATGAAGTAGACTAGAAAGTTTTTCAAGCAATGAAAACAGAATATAAGTAGGACACCTAGGTCTGATTAATTTCATCAACATTTATTCTCTCATCTAAACCAAGAAAGAATAATGTCAGATTCAGCTACATTTCTGTTCCAGAAATGACATAAAGAACTTGCTTTTGGCCTCAGTACCAAGACACACCTAAGACTTGAGAAAGTTGAATGAGATTTAACCACAGGAAAAAAAGACATTAAGAAATAAGTCAAAATATTAAATATTATATGTCACCGGGTCTTGAAAATGCTAATTAAAATGCCAGGAAGCTAGGTAATAAGCTTAAGAACATCAGATTTCATATAGTTGCAGATTTATAAAGAGAATTTTACCTCAAATTCTTTAATAAAAGTTCCCTTTAAAAAAGCAAAGAAAATGGAGGTGGCATACTCCTGTTACCCCAGTGACTCAGGAGGTTGAGGCAGAAGTTCAAGGCCAACTGGGCAACTTAGCAAGACCCTGTCAGTGATAAAGCAACCTGAGTTCAATCCTCAGTACCAAAAAAGAAAATGTCTTCATTTACTGGCTGAAGAACTTAACTGTCGCATTTTTTTTAATATTTATATTTTTTTAGTTGTAGTTGGACATAACACCTTTATTTCACTTGTTTATTTTTGTATGTGGTGCTGAGGATAGAATCCAGGGTCTCACACGTGCGAGGTGAGCGATCTACCGCTGAGCCACACACAACCCCAGCCCTAACTGTCATATTTTTAGGATCAGAAAAATAGCAGGTAAACTTATCTTACCTCCACAATCCTTCCATATCCTTCTTAGACCTCATTATCTATATTAAAGTTTGAGATTTCCACATTTTAGTAACAGCACTAGGTATGAGATTTTTGTGTTATTTAAAACATGATCTTCAAATATTGTCTAAATAGACAGTTTCATTTTCAAAACTTATGATTACACACTATAAAAAAATCTGTTAATGGAAAGTCAACAAGTAGACAACATACTGATGATCTGTCAGTGAACCTTTACTTAACCAACCACTTTAAGTTAAAGAAAAAAGTAATGAGTAACCTGCAAGAAAGCAATAACTTGCTTTTTTATGTATAGTTTCCCTCCATGTAACTAATATTTTCTAAAAGCTGCACTGAATCAAGTCTCCATTTTTTATTTTTCAGTCATCCCTTACCCCTCAACTTTTTTCCCAAGTGGAAAAGTATATCCTAAAGCTCAAAAATGCAAAATCTGAAGCACTAGGTTAAATGAGATGTGATTATTACTTAAACCAAACATACCTTAGTGAGCATAAAATACAAATTGTCAGAGAAATGAGTTCAAAAGCAGAAAGCGTCTGCTTTCTTAATCACAATTGTCTTGTCCAATTAGACAACACTGCGTTTTGTTTGTGTTGTACCTGCAAGGATGGGTAGGCAATCTGCAATAACTATTCCAACAGCTTCAGCAAGTTACATACTAAACTAGGCCTGGGAAAAGTAGCAGTTAAATCCCAAACGAACAGCAAAAACATTTTTTAAAAATTTTAATAAAAGATGTAAGCAGAAGTCTCACCATCAAAAAGAAGTCCCATCAGCACCTCTTCCGAGAAATACTTCCCTTCCCCCACCTTTAAGTAGGCACTTAAGACTGCCAAGGAGATCCATTTCTTTATTAACTGGTGCCCACTTGGGGCAACCGTACGCCAAGATCCTCACAGGCCTACCCTAATCCCTTCCATAAGTGCTCAGGAGATAGAAGGCTGGGATAACCCTGGTAGGGACCCAATTCTTCCAGACTCTTCCCTACCTACCCACCCGGCCCCCGTAGGCAATCCTCCGGCCACAGGAAGGACACTGGGCCCAGGAACTAGCAGGAATTATCCGCAAGAGAAGGCTTTCGCGGCCACAGGCCTCTCGGCCTCAGCAGGTCCAGGGAAGCACCGCCCCCAGTGCAACTCCCTACACCCGGCTATCTGGCGAATATCTGTTTTCGACACCCTCTGTCCCCGGTAGAGGCAGTGAAGAAGACAGGGCCAGGAGGCATCGGGCTGGGCTGCGCACCAGGCCCAGGCCTGACCCTCAGGGCCGCGCAGGCCGCCAGAATCCGCTCCCCGGTTCAGCCCGATCAAGGCAGCGCGGCGGCCCCCCTCACCTGGATGACCTCGTTGACCTCCCGGATACATTCCACCATGTGTTGTAGAATCTGCTCGGCCGTGAGCACCTCGTAGCGGTAATCCTCCTCCTGCTCGTGTCCTGGTCCGCCGCCGCCGCCGCCACCGCCACCGCCACCACCGGGCCCCAGAGCACTGCCGCCGCCGCCGCCCGTTTCCCCGCACAGCAGTCCGTCCCGCTCCCCGCCGACGCCCAGCCCGGGCTCCACCAGCTCCACCTCGCCCAGATCCAGGTTATCATCGTCCGGCTCGTCATCGTCCTCGTCTTCCTCCTCCTCGGCACCGCTGTCCTCCTCGCTGCACTCCTCGTCCT
This sequence comes from Urocitellus parryii, assembly GCF_045843805.1. Classification (NCBI taxonomy): domain Eukaryota; kingdom Metazoa; phylum Chordata; class Mammalia; order Rodentia; family Sciuridae; genus Urocitellus; species Urocitellus parryii. The sequence continues at coordinate 115,949,778 of NC_135536.1, read as the reverse complement.
CGTCGAACTCGTAGTTGTAGCCCTCGTCTGAGTCCATGGCGCGGCGCGCGGAGGCCCGGCGGACGCTGGCCGAGGCGGGGAGAGGGCGGGGACGCCGAGGCCCCGGCTCTCGCTCCGGCTCCGGCTGATGTCCGGACGCAGGCCTGGCTCTGGCCCCGCGGGCCGCGGCTCCCCCCCGGGCGCGGCGGTTGGCGGCTGGTGGCGGCGGGGAGGGCGCGGAGGAGGGAGGGAGGGAGCGAGGGGGCCGCTTGCTGCCCGCCTCAGTCAGACACGGCTCCGCTCCGGCCTCCGAGAGAAAACAGTCCCCAGCGCCACCTCCACGGCCGCTGCTACCGCTACTGAGCCAACAAAGGGGCGTGCGTCACCGCGTCGCGCTGCGTCGTCGCGTCACTGCTCTGTGCGTCACTGCGCCCCGCCCCGCTGCCCCTGCGTGGTGTGCGGGGAGACCCCACGGCCCGGCCTCCAAGGGCCTGGGATCGCTGCGGCGCGGGAATCTTCTTCGTGGTTCCGTCTGCGCCAGTTCTGCGCGCCTGGCGGAGACGGGTAGACCTTTTGAAACGAAAAGGCTGCGGCCTCCGGATGACTGCGAGAAGCAGAGGCCCTCGGACCGCCCAGGTGGTGGCTTTTGCCTCCGGCCATAGGGATCCAGCCTTCCTACCTCGGAGTAAAGGCACTTACCGCCCGCCCAAGGAAGCCCTGAGCTGTTGAATTAAAAGTGCTGTTGCCCAAGCTAAGTGGAAGTCTTTTGTATGCGGAACCTCTAAACCGTGTGGCAGGTGAACCTCACTTTTGGTAGGTAGTGGTGCTGTCCACTTGTACAGACATGCATTGGTTTTAAAGTCTCTACAGTGACGTCATTTTAAAGAGGCATTTACTGAACTCAGCTGGACCAGCACCTCAGGAGGACCCTAAACAATGTAAACAGCCATGACTTTCCTTAATTGTGCAGATTGTGTAGATTGACTCTCGTTTTCACTGAGCGTTAGTACCCATTTTATACCTGAGGGATATGAAGCTCAGAAAGAGAAAGAAAGGCTGGAGGCGTGACATTGGTAGAACTCTTGCCTAGCAGGCACAAGGCCCTGGGTTCGTCCCCAGCACCACCACCATGAAAAGATAGTACTTAACTAAGACCACGCACTTGCCCTGTTTTAGCTTCTGGGTGCCCTGAAACAGCAATCAAAAAGGCTTTATGATGCACAATTTGTGTTATATACAGCACAATGTATAAAATGCATTGTACTATACCACAATGGAGACAATAAGAGAAATACCTATCTACAAGATAAAATGTAGTTGCAGAGATAGTGCTTGACTCTTATCTGGAAGTGTGTTGTGTAAGGTCCATGTTGACGTATGCAGGTCAGGAGTTCACAGAAAAGGTAAGTTAAGATGATCTAGCCTAAGAGAACAACTAAACAAAAGCATAAGAAGGTGTGAGGTGGTTGATAGTGTGAAACTTAAACTGCAAGGCGGCAAAACGTTGGGCAAATTAGAAGTGAACATAAATCTTTGTAAACAGATCAAAAGAATCAGAGCAGTGTTCTGAATGAAAAAGAGGCAGAAGGCTCTCTCTTCAGATAATTTGAAAGATTGGCCAGACTGAAAAATCTTAAAATATAAATCTCTAACTTAACTGGTAAATTGTACTGTTTAACATATAGATTCACTTTAGAAATTGATTTTGAAAAGTAAAAGATTAATATAAATATGTCTGTACTAATTTTTCCATTAAATAATAAGATGTCTTAATACCAGGATATATCAATTAAAGCTTTGAACCTCAGTTCTAGGCTGTCTTGGTCCTTTTTTATTTAGTGTTTCTTTTAGCAGTTCTAGGTTGTTGCTGCAATTCAGGCAAGCCTTGGACACAAGCACCCTTCTCCCCATCTCTGGTGTGCTATTCCTATGGGGGAAAAAAAAGTAAAAGTTGTCAGAGCCTCAAATATGTCCCATTTTTCTTTTTTATATTACCCATACCTTGAAGATTTGCCTACCTTTTGATACTGAAGCAGTTGAACAATTGACCACTATTAGAGAAATATGAATAGCCATATGCATTGTATTCCTGAATTTCAATCACAAAGCAAAGCTGAATGCTACCCAACAATCCAGTTAAATTTTTCCAAATTGTTCTCCCACTCTAAGCTACTCTTTCATACCTTCTTCAGTTTGAGTCTTCTCAAAGCAGATGACTTCAAGTCACAGAGAAATTTGAAAACACCAGGACCAATGTAATTGAAACATTCTGGGCAAAGAAGAGAGTACAACAGATAAAGTCAGAAAAGGCAGATCAAGACAGAGGCCAGTAGATTTTTTTTTTTTTTAAGAGAGAGAATTTTTTAATATTTATTTTTTAGTTATTGGCGGACACAACACCTTTGTTTGTATGTGGTGCTGAGGATCAAACCCGGGCCACTCGCATGCCAGGCGAGCAGGCTACCGCTTGAGCCACATCCCCAGCCCCAGTAGATTCTTAACAAGCTATATTTATATTTATATGTATCACATTATTTAATATGAGAAATATTAAAGGCTTTTAAGCAGAAGAATGAAACGATATGATCTGTGTTTTTGTGCTTTTTATTTGGTTCTGAGGATGGAACCCAGAGCACACCAGGCAAGCATTCTACCACCTAGCTACATCCCACCCTGATCTGTGTTTTTAAACCCTGAGAAGGGTAGGGTGGCCTATGATCTCAGCTACTCAGCAGGCTGAGGCAGGAGGATCACAAGTTTGAGATCTGTTTAGGCAACTAAAGGAGAATCTCATCTCAAAATAAAAACTAAAAAGAGCTGGAGATATAACTCAGTGGTAGAGCACCCCTGGGTTTGATCCCCTATGTATTGCAAAAATAAATAAATAAATAATAATTCTGGTTGCTTTGGAGAGGATGAACCATGAAAGCAGAAACCAATTATGAGGCCAAATCAGTAATCCAGTAATCTCCGTGAATAATAATAATGGTTTAATCTAGGGTTGTAACAGTGGAGATGTTAAGAAGTAGTTAGATTCAATTATAATTTGAAAGCAAAGCCAACAAATTCACTGATGGCTTGACTTTGGGTTTTATAGAGGAATCAAGGATGCCTACTAAATTTAGAGTTTGAGCAAGTGGGTGAATGGTGGTACTATATATTGAAACATGTTAACTTTGAGATGCTTATTAGACATCAAAATAGAGTTATTGAGTAGGCAATTCCATATACTAATGTACAATACTGAAATAAAAATTTAGAGCTGGAGATACAATTTTATAAGAGTTTATGTCACTAGTGTTGAAAAGCAGCATAGGATGAAGGTTAATAGCTTAGGCCTTGAAGAAGATATGAATTTGCCTTTGCCCCTCCCATCTCTATCTGTAATCTTGAGCATATTACTGAATCTCTTTCACCTTTTCTTTGGAGATTATAATTCCTATTCTCAGAATTGCTTGTCAAATGAAATAATGTATTTAAGCACTTGACATATTACCTGTCATATAGTTAAGTGCTCACAAAATTAGAATTTTAAAAAACTGTCATTAAGCTTGTTATATTGGCACTTGCCTTTGATTTCAGTGACTTGGGAGGCTGAGGCAGAAGAACTTTAAATTCAAGGCCAGCCTTGGCAATTTGTCAGGACCCTATCTTTAAAATAAAAATAAAGGTACAGGGTTGTGTGTCAGTGGTAGAGCACTTACCTAGCATGTGTGAAGCACTGGGTTTGATCCTCAGCACCATATAAAAACAAAAATAAGTAAAATGAAGGTATTGTGTTTATCTACAACTAAAACATTTAAAATAAAATAAAAATAAAAGGACTAGAGTTATAGCTCAGGGGTAAAGTGTCCCTCTTTAATCCCCAGTACTGCAAAAAAAAATTTTTTTTTTAAGAGAGAGTGAAAGAGGAGAGAGAGAGAGAGAATTTTTTTTTAATATTTATTTTTTAGTTCTCGGCGGACACAACATCTTTGTTGGTATGTGGTGCTGAGGATCAAACCCCGGTCGCACGCATGCCAGGTGAGCGCGCTACCGCTTGAGCCACATCCCCAGCCCAGCAAAAATTTTTTAAAATATCATAAGTGGTAGATTGTGGGAAAAACTATAGTTAATTGGATTTATAACCTTTTACTTGGCTTTATTTTAATTATGCTGCTATGTACACTACCTGTATCATCCCCATTTTCTAGGGTAAAGAATTGGCCTGCTTTTCTTCAGCAATCTTTTCCATGATCTCATGACATCTTTTTTGATCAATATCATATGTAATATTAGAGTGCTTCTGAATTTTGTTATCTCCTATTCATAGATTAATCTTCATAATCAGATTCTTATTTCATTGTATTTTGGAAACTTTAGATTCAGATTAGGTTGTGAGCCATTTAAGGAAAACCAGTAGAACAACTATTCTCTGACCCCAAATTGGCCAAGGGATGACCCATATACACTTTTTTTTAATGACTTGCTCTTAAAGGTATTACCTTGTTATTGGTTTCTCAGGTATGGTGATTACTGGGTAGAAGTACAGTAGTCTGTAAACAACAACAGGACAAGGTCCTTGAAAATAGGCACATTAATACTTCCCTGGTGCCAAAAGCAACATTGTTAGTAATTCTGTACTCCGATTGTCCCAATATTCTAATAAGGTCAAAAATTGTTAGTTAGCCTGGCTTGGAGAAGTGTCCCTGTAGGGAGCGAGAATTATTGAACATAAGGGTTAGAGACCAGTCTGAGTAATATTGCAAGACCTTGTCTCAAAAAGAAAAAAAAAAGAAAGCAAAAAATATGGTATATGTTTTCATGGAGCAAAAGTCCATAAATATGTTCATGCTCACCAAATGGCTACTAGAAGCCAAAGAGAAAAAAGGAAAAAAAAGAGTGGGGAGGAAGAGGGGTGTCTCATAAAATTAGAAGGGAAACCAGTAGAGGAAGGGAAACAGGGGAGGAAAGAAGGGAGGTACTGTGGAGTGAACTGATCAATTTATGTTATGTCGCAGTGAATCCCACTATTATGTATAATTATAATGTGCCAATAAAATGAATTAAAGTAAATAGATGTTAACAGAATATGAAGGTGCTTCTCTGGTAAAAAGAAATTGAGCTGGGTGCAGTGGCACATACCTGTAATTGCAGCTACTTCAGAGGCTAGGCTGACAGGAGAATCACAAGTTCAAGGCCAGCCTCAGCAACTTGGCAAGACCCTGTCTCAAAATAAAAAGGACTGCAGATGTAGCTCAGTAGTAAACTGCCCAAGGGTTCAACACTAATTACCAAAGGGAAAGAAATGAACCAAAAAAAAAAAAAAAAAAAAAAAAAAACAGAAAGAAAAGAAACTGAAGTAGCACTGGAATTTTTGTAGGAGCAGAAAATAGAACTGTAAGCTATGAAAAAGCCCCTTGTAATGACAGGGCACTAAAGTGATTAACCATACCACTTGGCTAAGGACCAGAATCTCCAGGGACATGGAATTTTCAGTACTAAAATCAGGAAGTACCAGGCAAACTGGGATGGTTTAGTCACCCTGTAGGGCACCCCACCAAAAAATTCTTGTATGTTATTATCTCCAAAACCAAGTGGAGGAAAATTGCCTTTTGTCATTCTGTTTACAAAATTCATTTCAGTGCAGCCTTTTGTTCCATCTTTATTTTTTCTTTCCTTGTTTTTGTATTTAATATATAGATGTTCCTTTGCTTTGCCAGAAAAAAGGTAAGAAAAATGAGTTTCAATTTAAATTAGATTTAAAAGTATATTTTAGTAGGAGCACAGAGATAATGATAAGCTAATTGAGTACTTTGCATTTCTTTGAAAACATCTGTCTATATACTTCAGACTTTGTAAAAAACACCAATTAAGTGTTACACAATTGTTGAAAGGCAGATTTTATCTTGCCTATTCTAAGTAGTAAATAATAATATGGCATTAAAAAACAGGTTATCTACAGCGGGGAGTTGGGGGGTGGGGGGACTAGTGGCACAAACCTATAATCCCAGCAGCTCAGGAGGCTGAAGCAAGAATCATGAGTTCAAAGCCAGCCTCAGCAATTTAGCAAGGCCCTTAGCAAGGGTCTGTCTCTAAATAAAATATAAAAAAGGCTGGGATATTGCTCATTGGTTAAGTGCCCTGAGTTCAATCCCTGGCACAAAAAAAAGGTTTTCCACTTATCTACTTCATTGGAAGTCTGGTAGTAAAAACCAAATGTACAACCAAATATTCCTGTGACCTTTTCTTTAAGATGTCTTCTACCTAATCTTTCTTCTAGAATACAGGGTGTATATTGAATCTTGAGATTTTATACAAATAATTGTCCATAATATATGGTAAGATAATGCTGAAACTAGAAGTAGAATACATTCTCTCATGAAATTACACACCCAAAACTATGGTGTCTGTGTTTCCCATAATTGGCCTTAAATGTGTTCTTAAGCTATAATAAAAACTAGCAGAGGTTATAGTTCAGTGATAGAGCACTTGCCTAGCATGTGTGAGGCACTGGGTTAGATCCTCAGCACCACATGTAAATAAGAGAATAAAACAAAGGTCCATCAACAACTAAAAAATTTAAAAACTAGCAAATGATCACCCCTAAAAAATTAACATATAGTTGTCCTAATGATCTTACCATTTGGAGGAAAAAGAGAGGTTTGGGGGGAGGGGGGTTTTTTTGTTTTGAGATGAGGCTCTCTTAGTTACCCAGGCTGGGCTTGAACTCACAGTCTTCCTGCCTCAACCTCCTTAGTAGTAGCTGGGAATATAGGCATGCCCTACCATACCTGGCTATAAAAGTCTTTTTCTAAATTCACAAACATTTTTCTGTGGTTTACAGTATCTCTAGTTTATCGTGTTGCTTTATGGATGTACTTCAATGAATGGATGAGTACACAAAAAATGATAAAATTTTTATTGAGTCTGTTCTATATGCCAGACTAGGTAATATGCAAATACATTTTAAATTTATTCCTTATGATCTTACTAAATTGGAGGTGGTTATTATTGTTGTTTTGGGTGTTTTTTTTATGGTGGAAAATACAGACACAAAGTTGGAATTCTTAACTTCATTTTATAGATCAGTAAAAAGGCTCAAAGATGACAAGTACCTGTAACCTCAGCTGCTCAGGAGGCTGAGGCAGGAAAATTATGAGTTCCAAGCCAGCTTCTGCAATTTTGTAAGGTTCTAAGCAACTTATAAAAAAGTGAGACCCTGGCTCTCAATAAAATACCAAAAAGAGCTGGGGGTGTGGCTCAGTGGTTAAGTGCCTCTGGGCTCAGTCCTTGGTACAAAAAAAGAAAGACAAGTTGGGCTGGGGATGTGGCTCAAGCCGGAGCGAGCTCCCTGGCATGCGTGCGGCCCAGGTTTGATCCTCAGCACCACATACAAACAAAGATGTTGTGTCCGCCAAGAACTAAAAAATAAATATTAAAAAATTCTCTCTCTCTCTCTCTCTCTCTCTCTCAAAAAAAAAAAAGACAAGTAATTTCCAGAGTATGAAGTCCAAGTTTTCAGAGTTCAAGTCCACAGGTTTTTTCTGTGTAATTCTCAGTAATTGTAATAAGATCTTATTTCTGTTCCAAAATTTGTCTTTGTATCTGTTATAAGGGAGTGATTGCTATCAATCTTTTTGTTCTCCAGATTAGCATATAATGAGTAATAGAATAAATCTAAGTAAATAGATTCATGAAGTCCAGCCTTATTTTTATAAATATAAATTTAGCATTTAAAAATGAAAATCTAAAATATATATGACATTTTTTTTTTGTCAACCAATCAGTAGTTATTTATTAGTGTCAACTTTGGGCAACACACCTTTTTAGGCATTCTGGAGAGATAAAAAGAAGGATTCTGCCATCTAAGAAATCGTAATTTATATTAGGAAAAGAGACATAAAGTAAAAGAAAAGGTTAATTATGCTGGGGGCAGTGATGCATGTGACCTGGGAGCCTGAGGCAGGAGGATTGCAAATTCTATGTCAACCTCAGCAATTTAATGAGGCCCTAAACAACTTAATAAGACTTCATCTCAAAATAAAGAATAAAAAGGGCTTAGAATGTAGTTCAGTGGTAAAGCACCCCTGGGTTCAATCACCAGTACCAAAAAACAATAGTTTTTAAAAATATGGATGAACAGTGTGGAGATCCTCAGAAAAATTGGAATGGAACCACCATTTGACCCAGTTATCCCACTCCTCAGCATATACCCAAAGGACTTAAAATCAGCATTCTATAGTGATGCGGCCACATCAATGTTCATAACAGTTCAGTTCACAATAGCTAAGCTATTAAACCAACCTAGGTGCCCTTCAATAGATAAATGGATAAAGAAAATGAGGTACAATGGAATATTACTCAGCCATAAAGAAGAACGAAATTACAGCAAAGCTGGTTAATAGATGAAACTGGAGATTATCATGCTAAGTAATAAGCCAATCCCCACCCCACCCCCCCCCCAAAAAAAGGCCACATGTTCTCTCTGATATGCGAATGCTGACTCACAATGGTGGGGGGGAGGTTCACTGGGTGGAGGAGGGGAAGGGAGATGGGAATGGGAAAAACAGTAAGACAGTAGAATGAATTGGACATAACTTTCCTATGTTCATCTATGAATACCATGACCAGTGTAACTCCACATCATGTATAGCCACAAGAATGGGAAATTATACTCCATGCATGTATGATATGTCAAAATATATTCTATTGCCATGTATAACTAAAACGAAAAAAAAAATTAAAAAACGGATTAGTTGAGGGGAGGAGAGGGGGTGAAAAGAACTAATGGAAAGAAACTGTTAGGCAGAGGGAATAGCAGGTATAAAAGCATACAGGCAAAAAAAAAAAATCTAATGGGGAGTGCCGCAGTCTGGCTGGGCACAATTCAGGAGCCACTTGTCAAAAGAAACTAACTTTATTTTTAGAACTACAAACGCCAAGCAAAACAGCTCCTCAGGAAAAACCCTCAGAGCCCAACTGCCACCACCGGCTTCCACAAGCCTCTCACCCCCACACCAACAACCACCTCCCACAATCCTCCTGCTCTTGAGGCCGATTGGCTAGGTCGCGTGGGCGGAGCCAAAGAAGTCCCCCAATGAGCAGTTCCGTAGTCTGAAGGGCAGGGAAACAGCCCAATGAACATGACCGCAGAGGAGCCAATCAGCTAGATGTTGCTGGGGCCGCTGTGAGCCAATCATCAGCTGGCAGTCTGAAGGGCAGGGAAACAGCCCAATGAACATGACCGCAGAGGAGCCAATCAGCTAGATGTTGCTGGGGCCACTGTGAGCCAATCATCAGCCGGCAGCTGGAAGTTTGCTGGCAGCTGGAAGTTTGTTGGGGCCCCTTTGGCTGTGGCTCTCAACAGGGGAGCAGTGGTGTACTCCTGTAATCCCAGCAACTTGGGAAGCTGAGTCATGAGGATAGCAGGTTTGAGACCAGCAATGGCAATTTAGTGAGACCCTGCTTCAAAATTTGAAAAAAGATCCAGGGATATAGCTCAGTGGTAGAGCTACCCCACGTTTAATCCCCAGCACTGGGGGGGAGAGTCTAGCATAGTATGCTTTCTTTGAATATTCAAGTCTAGTGACTTCTATTTCCTTTTAATTCCTTTACTTACCATCTGTGTCATTCTTCTTGGCTTGTGATATCTCTTCCACTACTTACAATTTTTACAATTACTTTAATTTATGGAACTGAGGATTGAACCCAGGGCACTATACCACTGTGCTACATTCCCAGACCTTTTTATTTTTCATTTGAGGACATGGTCTTACCTTTTCTCAGGGCCTCACTAAGTTGCTGAGGCCAGAGGATTGCTCAAACTTGTAATCCTCCTGCCTCAGCCTCCCAAGTCACTGGGATTACAGGTGTGGGCCACCATACCTGGCAAAACTCCTATTTTTTTCAGATCATTCCAAACCTGCTGCTTGATGCCTAGAATGTGAATCATCCATGCATCTCTCCCTCCCAACAAACTTCTAAGCTTTTGATAAGGCTGCAATGAATTAATGTAAACCTAAAGCTGTAGGCTAATCTCTATTATCTTCTTACAGTGAAATATGTTAAATCTTGTCAATATCAAATCAATAATAGTCTTCTCACCAATTCATTCTTCTGGTTCTCCATGAAAATTCTATGGAGGAGAAGGTCATCTGATATGTATATCCTCCAGTACACTCCTTATCTAGTGTTTTTCTAAGGCAATGAATATCCATCTCATCTCCCACATCTGCAGTGGTACTCAGCTTTTAATAATAGGTTTGATGTTGGAATCTAAGTAGATTGGACACAAATGATAAAATGTACTTTGGTTATGACAAGTTAAGGGCTACAGCAGTACCTTAAGATTGGTATCAACTAAGAGAACCCAGAAACAGCAGCACTTGACCACATAAGCCCAAAGCTTTCAGAAATAAAAGTTTTTCTTTTTTGTGCTTTTCTTTTCTTTCTCTTTTTAAAATATTTCCTCCTTCCTTTCTTTGTCTCCCTCCCCTTCTCTTTCCTCCCCCCCTTCTACCTCCTGCCCCCCATTTTTTTTTAATTTATGTAAGACAATACCATGGTTTAAAAGGCCTAGTAGGAGGGTGGGGATGTAGCTCATTGGTAGAGCACTTGCCTAGTATGTGTGAGGCCCTGAGTTCCAATCCCCTGCACTGAAAAAACAAAAGTAATAATAAAAGGCACAATCATCTCTTCCAACTCTAAGAACCAACTGCCATTCCTTGCAGTTATTTTGCAATGTGCAAGAACTGGTTTTTCAATTTTCTTTCTAGCTATACTACCTCACAGTCGTCATCAGTAAAGAAATAATGGAAGGCTTGTAAAAAAAGAAAAATGAAAACTTTGAGATACATAACTTCTTGTCCAGAATCCCTTATGAGCTGCTTCACATTTTGCTTTCATGAAAAAAGTTAATTTAGCATGTTGGATGCTGGTTAGGCATGCTCAAATATTAAAGGACTGAACAGAGTTCCCATTTTTAGAAATTTGAAAGGGCAGTAAAATAATAAAATCACTACATTGTATCTAAATGTTGTTGAAATGGAATACTCTCAAAGGGTTATATCATAGTGAATGATAACATTCATTTACAAAAAGCAAAGTCCTAGGTGTATGTACACATTTTTATAAATGGTAACACTACATGTATGAGATATGAATTTTTTTGAGATATGAATCTTCGTTGTCTTATAAATGAGTATATATGTGGGAGGTTGCAGGTAAAGAACGTCAGACAGCAATATTGTGCAAAAGTAAATATTCTTTTTTTTTTTTTTTTAAAGAGAGAGTGAGAGAGGAGAGAGAGAGAGAGAGAATTTTTAATATTTGTTTTCTAGTTCTCGGTGGACACAACACCTTTGTTGGTATGTGGTGCTGAGGATCAAACCCGGGCTGCACGCATGCCAGGCGAGCACGCTACCGCTTGAGCCACATCCCCAGCCCAAAAGTAAATATTCTGACATTCTGACTCAACTAATTCTTCTCCTCCTCTTCCTCCTCCTTGGCAACATCTTTTTTTTTTTCTCTCTCCCTCTTTTCCTCCTCTCTCTCTCCCTCCCCCCTCCCACTTTAACTGCTGAGATCAAATCCAGAGCTTGGTAGACACCAATAGGTAATCAACCACTGAGCCCTACCCACAATTCCTCATTCAGCTAACTTTTAGAGGCACCATAGTGGGTAGTAACACCATAGGCTCCAGAGCTGGAAACCCATACTAAATGTGACACTAAGCAAGTTGTCTAGCATCTTATGACTCTGTTTTCTCATCTGAATAAAAAGCAGGAATAATAATACAATTCAATGATCTTCTTCATTGGCTTGTAATAATTAACTGAGTTATATAAAGGATGGGTTATTATCATTCTTGGATGCAGAAAATGCACAGTGCTTCATTTTAGGCCTGATGGTCTTCAATTTTTAGGCCTGATGGTCTTCAAAGATGGTCTTCAATTTTTTTTATATATCTTGGGATTGATCTCAGGGGTACTCTATCATTGATATATATTCCTGCTTGAATCTTCAAATGGCTCGTGATTTGTGCCCAGCCAGACTGCTGCATATGGTGGGCCACACAGGGAATGCCTGAGGGTAAGTGATAAGGTAAACTGCTCGCCCCTGAGGGCAGTGCAAGAGGTTGGGTAACCATTTAAAGATTCTTCTTTTGTTTTGTTTTGCTTTTGTTTTAAGTTGCCTGTCCCTGGAGATGGGTGGGACCAAAGAAAAACCCGCTCACATCTGAGGAAAAACTATTTGCTTCTGAGGAACAGATAGGGAGAAAGGACAGATGGATATTTCAGGAGGAAAGAAAGGCTGATATAATGAATTTTTGTTCCATTTTTGTTTCATTTTGTCTCGGTTTTGTTTTGCATTATCTTAGTGAGGGGTACCTTCATCACGGAAATATGGAATTAAAAATTAATAAGAGCCAAACCTAAAAGGCGTTAAGTAAAGTGCTAGAGGAAGGAGGCATCTCAGTAAAATCTCAGTAAAATCAAGAACAGTTAGGGCATACAATACAAAGGTGTAGCCCATTGTTCATTAAAGAGGGGTTGTTAAATATATCAAAATGGAACCATCATGGTGAAGATTTTTAAAAAATACAAAAGGAAAGCCCAGAAGCTCTGCCAGTTGGCACATTACCATTATGGACATTGGTACAATCTTGTTTGCTTAGTCTAGGAGAAGACATCTTACATCAAGTAAAAGAGGAGGCCTCTCCAGTTAGTCAGACAAAGGAAAAAAGTTTAGAGGAGGAAGGGCTATCAGGGGAGAAATTACAATGGGAGGTTGCTACTGACCCCTTTCTATCGCTGGGGGGGGGGGGGCGTGTGTGTCCAACCAACAGCTCCGCCTATGGAGACAACATATGGTGAGTGGCCCTCAACCCCGTAGTTGATATATGGGATCCTGAGACAGGACCTCAAAGATTAGCATGCCCTGTATTTGAGGCGGCAGGAGGGCAGCGAATTCACCATACTTTAGATTTCAAAACAGAGAAGCAGCTGAAAGAGGCTGTAACAACCAATGGTCCTCAAGGACCCTTCACTGTAAGTATGGTCGAATTCACTACCAACTTGAACATGACGCCAGCAGATTGGGCTAGTATGTGCAAAGCTGTGCTAAATGGAGGACAATATCTGTTATGGAAGGTTGCCAATCAGGAATTTTGCATGGAGACGGCTAGGCGAAATGCAGCGGCCGGTTATCCTCAGAGAAATCTAGATATGTTGTTAGGAAAAGAACCTTATGAGGGTCAGCAGCAACAAATTGGATATGATCCTGCCATATACTCACAAATTGCTGCACATGCGGTTAAGGCATTGAAGACTTTACAAGGACATGGAGGTTTACAAGGTCAATTATCTAAGGTAATACAAGAAGCTAATGAACCTTACGCTGAATTTGTAGATAAGCTTATATAAACAGCTACCAGAATCGTTGGGGATATAGAACAAATGATGCCATTAATAAAACAACTAGCCTACGAACAAGCAAATAGATGGTGCAGGTAGGCCATTAGACCATGGAAACATGGAGATTTAAATTATGTAGAGACATTAATGAACAAGGACAAGTCTTGGCAGCTGCAGTACAACAGGCTTTAGGTGCCAGGCCAAAAGCATGCTACAATTGTGAACAAACAGGACATTTTAAAAGGAGTTGCCCCATAGGAGGAGGGTTTAACAAAACTAGGTATCAAAGGGGTAGAATACCGAGTATTTGCCCACGAGGCCATAGAGGGAGACATTGGACTAATGAATGCTGTTCTGAAACCACTATAGAGGGTACTCCGTTATCAAAAAATGGACAAGGACCAGGTGTTTACCCATGATATCGTGGAGAAAAACATTGGGCTCCATTGCCAAAAAAGGGACGGGGGGCCCCATGCTCCGGGGCCCACGACCACAAATATACAGGGCACTGGAGGAACCAGCAACACCATCAGGGTAGTGCCCAGGACACATTATCCATTAGATCCCTCACTAGACAAACCAGAGGGAACGCAGGATTAGACATCTGCGCCTCCACCAGAACAATACTAACTCCAGAGATGAGAGTTCAAATCATTCCCACAGGGGTAAAAGGGCCTCTTCCCCAAGGAATAGTAGGCTTATTATTGGGACGCAGCTCTTCTACTCTAAAAGGACTTATGATAAGTCCTGGGTTAATTGATCTCAATTATGAAGGTGAAATAAAAATTAGAGCCAGTTCTCCAAGGGGTATATCAGTAATTTCACCAGGAGATAGAATAGCACAGTTATTAATAATACCCAGCCTACATGATAAATTTTCCAGTTGTATTATAGAAAGAGGTTCCAGGGGATTAGACTCCACAGGTGTAGATTGGGCTATGCTTTCTTTAAATTTAGATCCTCGCCCAATGCTAAAACTAAATATTCAAGGACATGAATTTAATGGGCTACTGGATACAGGTGCAGACCTTAGCATTATCTCTCTTCAAGAATGGCCAAAACATTGGCCGTTACAACAAGCCACTCAAACACTTCGAGGCATAGGAGTGGCAACTAATCCCCATAGAAGTGCAATGGTATTAGATTGGAAGGATGTGAAGAAACTATACAGCCATATGTATTGGATCATCTTCCTATAAATTTATGGGGACAAGATGTTCTAGATCAATTAGGTATAACATTAACAAATAACATCAATTCAAATGCACCCACTATTATGGCTAGACAAGGTTTTAAGAAAGAAAAAGGATTAGGAGAACAAGAACAAGGTATAGTGGCACCAATACAAATAGATCAAAAAACAGATAGACATGGATTGGGTTTTCAGGAGGGGTCACTGAGACAATAAAAATTACTTGGAAATCAGAAAGGCCAGTATGGGTTCCTCAGTGGCCCCTGACTAAAGAAAAGATACAAGCAGCCCATGACCTGGTCAAACAACAATTAGCGGAGGGACATATACAACCTTCCATATCTCCCCATAATACTCCCATTTTTGTCATCAAAAAGAAATCTGGTAAATGGAGATTATTGAAAGATTTAAGAGCCATTAATAATGAGATGGTTATTATGGGACATGCTCAATCGGGGATTCCCCAATTGTCTGCTTTGCCAAAAACCTGGTATGTTTTAGTTGTAGATATTAAAGATTGTTTTTTTTTTCAATTCCAATTCATCCTGAGGAGAGTCCACGTTTTGCATTTACTATCCCTGCGCTGAATCATGAAGGTCCCAATCAGAGATATGAATGGAAAGTACTCCCTGAAGGGATGGCTAACACCCTAACTATGTGTCAAATTTATGTTAACAAAGCAATCCAGCCACTTAGAAATCAAAATCCTGAACTACAAATATTTCATGATATGGACGATGTATTATTGGCACACAAAGATAAAAACACATTGCTAGAATGTTATGCCACACTTACAAATTTATTTAAAAAATTATAATCTAGAGATAGCAATAGATAAAATACGATTAAATTTTCCAATTAATTATTTAGGAGTTCTATT
Organism: Urocitellus parryii; assembly: GCF_045843805.1. Classification (NCBI taxonomy): domain Eukaryota; kingdom Metazoa; phylum Chordata; class Mammalia; order Rodentia; family Sciuridae; genus Urocitellus; species Urocitellus parryii. Next base: position 115,934,330 of record NC_135536.1, on the reverse strand, counting down.
ATCCTCGACCATGGTCTGTCCACCAAAAATTCAAATACAAGTAGATCAACTCAAATCACTTAACGACTTTCAAAAGTTATTAGGAGACATAAATTGGATAAGGCCTTATCTAGGCATACCAACAGGAGAGTTGGGACCTTTATTTGATATCCTAAAAGGTCCATCAGATCCAAATTCACCCCACATATTAACGCCTGAAGCAAGAAAGATATTAAAAATCATTGAAACATATATGGAAAATATGCATTTGGGTAGAATTGATATAAGTTTGCCTTTATTATTTATTGTACTACCAATAAAAAATATTCCTACAGGAGTATTTTGGCAAGAAGGTCCATTATTATGGATACATTTATCTTATTCTCCTAACACTATTCTTACTAGGTATCCTGAGGCTGTAGGACAATTAATACTCAAAGGAATAAAAGCAGCAAAGGGAGTGTTTGGAATTTCTCCCAATAAAATTATTACTCCATATACAATGGATCCAATTGATGAGTTAGCTAATGAGTTAAATACTTGGGCAATAATCATGTGCAAATCTAATGTTTCATTTGATAACCACTTACCATCTAATCCTTTGTTGTCTTTTTGGTCTTCGCATCCTGTAGTTTTTCCAAAAATGACAAGAAAAACACCTATCATGAATGCTCCAAATATATTCACTGATGGGTCAAATAATGATACAGCAGCAGTCGTTACCCCTGATCAAACTTTTACATTTTTAGTTCCCAAACAATCAGCTCAAAAGGTAGAGCTTAATGCAGTATTACAAGCTTTTGTGATGTTTAAAGATTCTGTATTTAATTTATTTTCTGATAGTCAGTATATAATTAATGCTATAGTATCCCTTGAAGATACTGGTAGGATTTCCCCTTCCTCTACTGTTTTTCTCTTTGTTTTCCACTATACAAAGTCTAATCTGGGACAGAAAAATCCATTCTTTATAGGACATATCAGGGCACATACAGGATTGCCTGGAGCCCTTAGTTTGGGCAATGATTTAGCAGATAAAACTACACATGACATATATATTTTTCTACACTAGAAGAAACTACAAATTTTCATAAATCCTTCCATGTCGATTCAAATATTTTAAAAAAGCATTTTAAAGTAACTAAGGAACAAGCTAGACAAATAATAAAACAATGTCAAAATTGTGTGACCTTTTTACCACAAGTTAACCTTGGAGTCAATCCTAGAGAACTGATACCTAACCATATTTGGCAGATGGACGTCACACACTTGCAAGAATTTAGAAAATTAAAATATTTACATGCTACAGTTGATACTTCTTCTGGATTTTTGATGGGCTCCCTTCATGCTGGAGAAAAAACTAGAGATAGTATACCTCATTGCTTAACAAAATTTTGCCACTGTGGGTGTTCCAAAACAGTTAAAAACAGATAATGGCCCTGGCTATACTTCTACCTCTTTTAAACAATTTTGCTCAACATTTGGCATTACTCATGTAACAGGAATCCCATACAATCTGCAGGGACAAGACATAGTTGAAAGAACTCATCAAACTATTAAAATGTACTTATTAAAGCAAAAAGAGGGAATTGGGAAGGGGTATATATCCCCCAAAGATAAACTTAAAATAAACCTTTTTACTGTAAACTTTTTAAATTTGGATTCATCGGGGCTTAGTGCTGCGGAAAGGCACATGTGTCCAAAAAATGTACATAAGACCAAGGTACTTTGGAAGGATATTCTAATAGGACAATGGAAAGGTCCTGACCCAGTGATTGTCTGGAGTCGGAGGTCTGTTTGTGTGTTTCCACAGGGAGAACAACAGCCGATTTGGATTCCAGAGAGGCTAACTAAAGTGATTTCTACAGACCAAAAAGAAGATGATTTGGCTCAAATCCATAACAGCTGATATCCAGAACTCCGATTTGGCTATCCCTACATATGTGACAGTGGTTCTCCCACACCAGGAGGCTAATGAGTAATGAACACCATTAAGGTCTATTTCAAATGTAAGAAACCTTGGGGCTTGCTTGTGGGAATACCTACCCATATGCAGGTTACAGGAGAAAGGATGGGATATTAAAAGAAGAGTCAAACCCAGGTGGTAACCAGGATGCTTTTTTCAATATCTATTATTGCCCTTTCCCACATCATGAGGTTTTGTTTTGTTTTTTGAGCTCATACAGACCTAGGTTAATGTTTTTCTGATCAGTTTTATTTTTTTGACTGTGGAGTTTTTGAGCATTGCAATGGGGATTTCACCTATAAAAAGCTACAAGGCCTTTACTATTATGTTATGTGTTGTATGTATTGTGTTATGTGTGCACACTTGTGTTTTGTGTTGCATGTCTGTATGTGCGTATGTCCATATATCATATATGAGGAATGCTCATGAAAAAATGGATCCAAATATTCTTTTGTTATTCATGTGATTTAAATGGTTTAATTTAAATTGGGTAAACAGCTGTTGAGGATTGTTTTAAAATGTGAACAAAAAAGGAGGTTAACAGATCTGTTTGTTTACTTTCACCTTTCCTTTTCATTATATCTAATTCTATTCAGGATACTAAACTGTTTAGAAAATTGCTTTTTTTTAATGCCTGCTGGAATGTTACATAATTTTTTTTTAGCCATCACTGCCAGAATTCCTATCTTCATCCTAGTGCCGGTGAAGACAAAGATAAAACCAAACTACAGCTTCTGCGATAGCTATCACAACAAACTGTATAAACTGATGTATCAATGAATAATGTAATTCAACAAGTGATGTTCAACCAAGGAGTTGATTTACTTTGGGAGGAAAAGGACATATTAATGGATTCCTCTGCTTTGAACTGCTTGCAGAACTTGCCTGGACTATGTATCACTTGTATGCATTGTGAACTATCTGTTGGTGCAGCAAATTGTAGTAGTGCCGGGGTATCTTTGCTGATGATGTCATCAGTGGTACAATTTTTCCAAAAGGGGCTGTCAATTGGCTTGGTGTCGTGGCGTTTTGTATCCTCCCCTTTCTGCTTGTAGCAGGTTGTTCATGGTGTTTGTATAAAAACCACTATCTAGGGGCTGGCGATGTGGCTCAAGCGGTAGCGTGCTCGCCTGGCATGCGTGCGGCCCGGGTTCGATCCTCAGCACCACAAACAAACAAAGATGTTGTGTCCGCCAAATACTAAAAAATAAATAAATAAATAAACATTAAAATTCTCTCTCTCTCTCTCCCTCTCTCTCACTCTTTCTTAAAAAAAAAAAAAAAACACTATCCACAATTGTGGCTAAATGCTGGGCCCGTAGTCAATGACAGGTAAGATCCAATTGCAATGGTACCAACCTAAGACAGGAGGCTGACGCCTTGAGGTCAGCTCATCTGATGACGGATAAGGACCATATGTAGTATTGGACAACCTAAGACAGGCACAGTCCCTAAGCCACATACTTGTTGTTTAATTAAACAAAATGGGGGAGATGTTGAGAGCCACGGCCAGGTCAAGATGGTGCTTGGCATTTTGCCAGAAGGAGCGGTTCCTGCTGCCTCAGGTGCCTGCTATTTTTGAGCTCTCTTGGAGTTCCTAGAGAGTTCGCATGGGTGGAGTTCGCGGGTTGAGTTCCAGTTGAGTGCTCGAAAAGTTCCCGAAGTTCTGGTGGAGCTCTCAGGGAGTTCCTGGAGAGTTCCTGTGGACAGCATGTGGCGTGGGTTCTAAAAATAAAGTTCGTTCCTGCTTGAATCTTCAAGTGGCTCGTGATTTGTGCCAGGCCAGACTGCAGCAAAACTTCTTTTTCCTCTATTCAGTCCCTCCCACTGAAAATTTAATACCTCAGATATACTGTATATCTATATATGTATTATTTATCTATCTGTGCTTTATACATAAAAATAGTAAAATGTTTCTCAGAACCATCAAGAACAGATTTTTTTTGGAGGTTGTCTATGTTGAACATATATACACTAGGTTAGAGATATCACTTTCAAAGTCAATGATTGGCAGTCAAAGTTTAGCTTCAGAATTACAGTAAATATAATCAAACTAAATATAATTTAGAAATCAAATATCCTGAATTAAAATAAAACTGATAGCACTGTCAGTTAAAAATAAAATAATGGCATGCTTATAACCCCAGCTACTCAGGAGGCTGAAGCAGAAGGATCACAAGTTTAAGGCCAGCCTAGGCAACTTGGCAAGACCCAGTCTCAAAATAAAATGTTAAAAAAATGACAGAGATTGTGCCACAGAGGTAGATGCTTGTCTAGCATGTGGGAGACCCTGAGTTCAATCCCCAGCATGACTATTGATAATAATAATAATAATAATAATAATAATAATAATAGTAATAGTAATAATGTATACACACATTCATGTGGCTGAAATCAGAGCTGTCCTATTATACAAAACCAGGGTAGTATATTAATAATATAGTTTTCATGATGGGAAGACAAGGAGGGAATGAAAGATAATTTGAAGCTATAATCATAATGTGGTTAAAAAAGAAACTCAAGTCCATACATTATTTCAACATCAGCCCACTCTAATAAATTTTCCTCACATTTCTACCTTGTACAAAATTATGTGTTTGACCTAAGTAGTATGTAAATTCTCTGTGAATGCTTAATTCATTCGTATATTAATTTATATATAGGCAGGAATGTATAACAACCAGAATATTCTCAGTGTACATACATTCATTTTATTCTTGAATATAGAACCAAGAATATGAATACTGTGCTAATTTTCTACTCCATAAAGACATTCCTTATAAATCAGTTTATCAAATCTTAAGTACCCATCCTAGTACAAGATTGAATTCTACTGGTCTATATGCCAAGGGTTCTGGAGGAGGTTTCCAGCCAATAAATCTGTAAGGAACTGAAGGACTGGTTCAACAGCCTATATGGAACTAAATCCTGCCAACAACCATCCAAACAGTCTTGGTAGTAAATTGTCCTGCAGTCAAGCATTCAGTGAGATTGCAGACTTAGCCAGCACCTTGTTTTCACCCTTGTAAGATTCTTAGAGGGGGGACTCAAATAAGTGATATGCAGAATCTATTTTCTTTCATATTTTTATTAGTGCATTATAATACATAACGGTAGGATTTGTTGCTACACACTCATACATGTCCACGATATAAAAATAAATTTGATCAATACTATTCCCCAGTATTTTCCCTTTCCCTCCAACTGGTCTCTTTCCTCTATGCTACAGGTCTCCTTGATTTTCGTGTGCCATACCTCCACATTTCTTTTAATTTTTCCTCTTTAGCTTCCACATATGAGAGAAAACAGATGACCCTTGACTTTCTGAGTTTCGCTTATTTTACTTACCGTAATGTTCTCAATTTCCATCTATTTTCCTACAAATGACATTTCATTCTTCTTTATGTCTGAATAAAACTTCATTGTAGGGCTGGGGATGTGGCTCAAGTGGTAACGCGCTTGCCTGGCATGTGTGCGGCCTGGGTTCGATCCTCAGCACCATATACAAACAAAGACGTTGTGTCTGCCGAAAACTAAAAAAAAAAAAAAATATTAAAAAATTCTCTCTCTATCTCTCCCTCTCTTTAAAAAAAAATTCTCTCTCTCTCACTCTCAAAAAAAAAAAACTTCTTTGTAGCTGGGCACAGTGATAATTTTATTTCAATTTTATTTTGACATAGGACATAGGAATTGTCAGACTTGATAGAAACAATGAACGGGAAACAAATTAAATCTACCTAAATTATTGAATGCCTTTTAAGTATTAAAAACTGTCATATATATATTTTACAGTTATAAACACAATGGGAATGTGCTCTGACCTTACATAACTTAGCAACTCAGAGAAGACAGATACACACATGTATTCCCAGCCACATTGGAGGCTGAGGCAGAAGAATCTCAAGTTCAAGTTCAGCCTTAGCAATTGAGCAAGACCCTCAGCAACTTAGACATGTCTCAGAAGATGTAAAGGACTCGGGGTGTAGCTCAGTGGTAAAGTACCTCTGGGTTCAACCCCCAATACCAAAAAACAAAACAAAAAACCTCCATTGTGTACATATACCATGTTTTATTTATCCATTCATTCATCGACAGAAACCTAAGCTCATTCCATAGTTAGGTTATTTTTTTTTAATTTCGTTTATTTATTTATTTTGAGGGGGTTCAATTTTTTTATTTATTTCTTACATACATGACAATAGTGGAATGCATTCATACTTATCCATTCACAGCACAAATTTTTGTAACTCTGTATGCCATTATACATGAGCTCTCTTATTTTTTCATTTTTATGTGGCGCTGAGGATCAAACCCAGGGTCTAACAAGTTCGAGGTGAGCGCTCTATTGCTGAGCCACAACCCCAGCCCCCATAGTTAGGTTATTGTGAACTGTGCTGCTATAAACATGGGCCATACCCAGATTCTGACCCACATATAATTCTGATATTATAAATTTCTGTTGTTATTGTTGTTATCATTTAACTGAATTTTCCTTTACTCTATTCAAAATATTCTCTTTTTAAATGGCTGTTTAATAGGCATTAGTAAAGATTCTATCTATGATACACTATCATAGAAAAGCATTCGTCAAATCAACATTTGTGTACTATCTGTCTTCTCTGAGTTGCTAAATTATGTAAGGTCAGAGCAGATTCCCATTGTGTTTATAACTATAAAATACATATATGACAGTTTTTAATACTTAGAAGGCATTCAATAATTTAGGTAGATTTAATTTGTTTCCTGTTCATTGTTTCTATCAAGTCTGACATATCCTATGTCATATGTCAAAATAAAATTGAGATAAAGATATGAAGAAAAATTATAAAATTAGTAAAAAAATATTGGTGAAGCTGGGATTGGGCTCAGTGGTTGCCCAATTGCCTAGCACATGTGAGGTACTGGGTTAGATCCTCAGAACTGCATAAAAATAAATAAATAAAACAAAGGTTTTGTGTTCATCTACAACTAAAAAATATATTTACAAAGTAAAAAAAAAAAAAAGAAATATTGGTGAATACTTAAATATTGTGGAGTGGGGATAGTACCAAAGGCAATATCTATAAGCAAACGATTAATTAGTACAACTACATACTTTGAAGTTTCCTTCTGCAAAAATACCACCATAAATAAGATACAAACTGAGGAAAATACTTGCAACTTATATGGCAAAAGGTTATTTATCTTTTTTCTTTTTCTTTTCTTTCTTTCTTTCTTTCTTTCTTTCTTTCTTTCTTTCTTGTATTAGAAATTAACTCAAGGATGCTGTACTACTGTGCTTTGAACCCAACCCCTTTTTTTGGAGGGGGAAGTATCAGGGATTGAACTCAGGAGCACGTAACCAACTAGCCACATCCCCAGCCCTATTTTGTATTTTATTTAGAGACAGGGTCTCACTTAGGGCCTTGCTTAGGGCCTTGCTGTTTGTTGAGGCTGGCTTTGAACTAGCAATCCTCCTGTCCCAGCCAGTGGGTTTACAGGTGTATGCCACTGTGCTTGGATGAACCCAGCCTTTTTTTTTTTAATATTTATTTATTCTTTTTAGTTGTATTTGGACACAATACCTTTACTTTATTCATTTTTATGTGGTGCTGAGGATCGAACCCAGGGCTTCGCACATGCTAGGCAAGCACTCTACCACTGAGCCAAAATGGCAGCCCCGAACCCAGCCTTTTTTAATTTTTATTTTCATTTCTTTTTTAATTCTGATATAAGATCTCACTAAGTTGCTGAGGCTGAACTCAAATTTGCAGTCCTCCTGCCTCAGCCTCCTGAGAAGCTAAAATTACTGGTTTCAGATTATTTATCTTTAATGTATTAAAATCTCCTACAAATTAATAAGAAATACACATATTTATACATATTAGTGTGTTTAGGAGATGGACACACATTGAAATAAAAATGTCAAATAAATGGCAAGAAAGGTCAACTTTACTGGTAATTGAAATGGAAATTAATAGTATGCTACTATTTTCATATGTTAAAATGGTAAACACTTTTTAAAATGCTAGTACTAAGTTTTGATGAAGGAAAAGCAGGGACAGAATGACTACTTGAAGGAGTGATAATTGGTATGGCTTTTCCAGAGGGCATTTTATAAGTAAGAAAAGCCTTAAAAGGAGCATGTTCTTCAATCTAGTAATAATTCTTTTTAATTTTTAATTCTTTTTAACCTAAAGAAATTTGTTTTAAAAGTTAGCTGCAAAGATGTTCAGGGAATGGCCAGGCATAGTGGCACAGGCCTGTAATCCCAGAAGCTTCAGAGGCTAAGACAGGAGGTTCTTGAGTACAAAGCCCCGTCAATTTAGCAAGGCCCTAAGCAACTCATAGAGACACTGTCTCAAAATAAAATATAAAAAAGGGCTGGGGATGTGGCTCAGTTGTTAAGTGCCCCTGGGTTCAATCCCTAGTACCAAAAAAAAAATTTTTTTTTCAGGGAATGGACCAGCTCAACAAACTATAATATAAAAACTTCAAAGTCACCATTAAAATGGTATTATAGGGCTGGGGATGTGGCTCAAGCGGTAGCGCGCTCGCCTGGCATGCGTGCGGCCCGGGTTCGATCCTCAGCACCACATACCAACACAGATGTTGTGTCCGCCGAGAACTAAAAATAAATATTAAAAAAATTCTCTCTCTCTCTCTCTCTCTCTCTCTCTCTCTCTTTAAAAAAAAAAATGGTATCATAGAATATGAATTGACCTGGAAAGATGGTCATAATACATGGTTAAACCGAGGGGGAAAAAACAGTTTACAACCTGTGTCAGAGGATGTCCTATGATTGATACACACAAACACACACACACACACATATTTGTGTAAGCAGAAATAAAGCAAGTTGTAGTGGGAGACGGAGGCAGAGGATTATGAGTTCAAAGCCAGCCCCAGCAAAAGTGAGGTGCTAAGAAACTCAGTGAGACCCTGTCTCTAAATAAAATACAAAATAGGCTTGGGGATGTGACTCAGTGGCTATGTACCCCTGCCTGAGTTCAATCACCTGTAACCCGCCAACCCCCAAAAAAGGAAGAAGACAAGTTATGGGAATTTTTTTTTAAATGTACACTTTGGGGTTGGGGTTCTGGCTCAGAGGTGGAGCACTTGCCTAGCACATATGAAGTACTAGGTTCGATCCTCAACACCACAAAAAAATAATTAATTAATTAATTAAAGGTATTATTATGTCCATCTACAATTAAAAATACTTTTAAAATGTTTTAAGTCTTACTTTACATATTATAAAACTCACTCATTAAATGTACATGATTCAATGATTTTTTTAAACATTTATTTATTTATTTTTATGTGTAGATGGAAACAACACAATGCCTTTATTTTTTTTATGTGGTGCTGAGGATTGAACTCGGGTCCCACCTGTGCTAGGTGAGCGCTCTATAACCGAGCTACAATCCTAGCCTCGTGATTCAATGGTTTTAATTTTTTTTTTTTTAGTTATACATGGGCATAATATCTTTTTATTTTGTTTATTTATTCTTATGTGGTACTGAGGATCGAACCCAGGGTCTCACACATGTGAGGCGAGCGCTCTACCACTGAGCCACAAACCCAGCTCATGATTCAAAGATTTTTAATAAGTTTTCAGAGTCGTGCAAATATCATGTTTTAGTTACAGGAATTTTTCTTTTTTTGCTTCCCTGCATTTTCTTCTGCTTCTATACAAGGTTTGTGTAACTGCTAATTTTAAAAGTTAAATTGCACCTTCACTACTGACTCCTCCACAGAAACAGAAAAAGAAACAAAATACAAAATGTCAAAATAATCATATTAATAATTAAAAGGTTTTCCAAAGAACAGAGACAGCAAGCAAATACACTTTAATTCTTGAAGAGAGATAAAAGACTTGCAGAGAGACTAAAAGATCTGCTTTCAATTTGTGTAAGTGTGCCTATTTGTAAAAGGGCTTTGTTCTTTTTATTCTCACCTGTCTTCTCTTTCTCCAACCTTTCTGGTCCTCACAACATACTGCAGTTTAAAGAATGGGAGTTTTAAAATTTCTAATTCAGCTTTCATTTTTTTAAAATAATTTTTTTCACAATACCTTTATTTTATTTATCTATTTTTAGTGGTGCTGAAGATTGAACCCAGTACTTCACACATGCCAGGCAAGTGCTCTGCCACTGAACCACAACCCCAGCCCTCAGCATTCATTCTTAAAAGTAAAAAAACTACGCTTGATAAACATAAGGAAACATGAATTAGAGAAATGAGCAAGAATACAAAATCTGAAAAGAAAAAATACTAATACATTGCTTTTTCAAAGGTCAACACATATTAACCAATTGTTACAGCTTTGGAAATACATGATATGTACAAAATAGAAAACATTGATTTGCTACCTTAGCAAAACTACAATAATTCTCTGACTTTAATTATTTTCCACCATCACTGATAGATTTTATCTGAAAATGCTAGAAAAATAGGGATGTGGTTTGAAATTTTCCAAAAGTTTTATACCACCCAAACACATTTTACTTTATAGAAAGAGAAACATAATCACATAAAATACACATGTTCTTGTGATTCACTATGTGGGCTAGTGCTAGAATAAATATAAAATATGAGAAAGGGGGCTAACATACCAAAGTCCTTCCATATGACAGCATTTTTTAAAAAAATTCAAATATATTTTTTACACTATTGTGTATTTCACAGAATACTATGAAATGAGATATGTGTTACCTCAACTTCAACTTCTTTATTTTCATTCCTTTTCTTTTCTTTAGTACCATGGATTGAACCCAGGAGCACTTTACTATTGAATGACATCTGCAGCCATTTTTATTCATTTATTTTGAGTAAAGGTCTTGCTAGGTTTCTGAGGTTGCCCTTGAACTTGCAATCCTCCAGAGTAGCTAAGATTACAGTAGTGCACCACCACACTCAGTTAAACTTTCTTTTATGAATGAGAACATCATAAAGATTATGATTTTACCAAAATAATACTAGGTAATTATTGTCAAAAACTTGTAATTCTCATGCTCAGGCTAGGATATAGTTCGGTGGTAGTGCTTGCCTAGCATGCACAGGGCCCTGAGGCGGTTAGGAGGTTGGCACCTCTCACTTCTTTTTTTTTTTTTTTTTAAAGAGAGTGAGAGAGGAGAGAGAGTGAGAATTTTTAATATTTATTTTTTAGTCCTCGGCGGACACAACATCTTTGTTGGTATGTGGTGCTGAGGATCGAACCCGGGCCGCAGGCATGCCAGGCGAGCGCGCTACCGCTTGAGCCACATCCCCAGCCCCACTTCTTTCTTCTTAATCTAGTGCTTATTCCTTTAATCCTTGCCTTCATGGGAGGCAATAAAGTAGACACTGTGGAGTCTTAAGTACTTGATTTCAAATGCTGAGTCACCACCTAACAAGCTACATAATCTTGCTACTTAATCTTTCTAGGTTTCATCTATAAAGTGCAGAAACTAATAGTACCTACTTCATAGGACTGTGTAAAAATAGATTAGATGTTATGTATAAAATGCTTAATGCAGTGTTCGATACATAAACATCCAATAAACATTAACTACTTATTCAGTGTAAATAAAGTTTTAAAATGATAACATGAGGAGCAGGAATATGTTTAAAAATATGTAGAGCCAAGACGTCAAAGAATTTGAATTTGAATAAGGAGGCAGGGAAAAGAGAAAACTGCAGGGGTCGATAGGGAAAGTAATATGAGTCAGGAAACAAACTAGGACTGCGTTAGAGCAAGATAACTAGCAGGAAACTGGATGACAGGAGAATTTTAAATAAATAATGGACCAAAATCTGTAGATTTTGGAATAAGGCGGAATTGTGGAATATGAGGAATTGTGGGTCTTAGAGTTTTAGTTGGAATAGGCTTCAAGACCATCTTCCCTGAGCCTGAGAGGGAGAGCCTTATATACTGTTTTCCTAGGGCAATTGAAGAAAAGAGCTGAAATCCAAAGTGTGGATAGAAATAGCAAGGGATTAAGAAGATATTTCATGCTTCTTTGGGGAAGAAGCAAAAGAGAGACTGACAGGTGCAGGAAAAAAAAAGAGAGAGAGACCAAGGCATTGGGCAGTAAACATAGAGGATCATGAAACACTCTAATATTCTAATATAGGCAAATATTCCTATAATCAGTTATTATAAAATAAAAAAAAACACTATTTTTTTTCTTTTGTTACAGGGGGATTGAACCCAGGCTTCACATGTTCTAAGCAAGTTCTCAACCACTGAGCAATATCCCTAGCCACTGAAATTGAATCTTGTGTGTGTGTGTGTGTGCGTGTTGTGTGTTCGAAGGTTATTTTTATCTTGCGGAACCCTAAATGCCTCACCTTACAGAGTGAGAAAGGCCAGAAAGCAAGGTATATCTCCACAAATATGAGGGTCTTAGGTTTACTTCTAAATACTCCATGACAAAGGTCTATGAGATAGGCTGGGGGTGTAGCTCAAAGGGAGAGCTGGGACCTAGCATCCCCAAGAACCTGGGTATGATCCTCAGAACCACACATAAAAAGGTCCATGACAACAGTGTAAGACCCTCTTCCTTCTCCTCCCCTTCCCTTCATTCCTTTCACACCCCACTGCTACATGTGTCTCCAAGATTAGGCAACACTGTCAGTTTTCCCAGATCTCTCAGAAATCATTCCTTTCATCATCCTATACAGCTATGAAATTGAGTCTTCATAATCTTGAAAACCTGGCCTAAGTATGCTGTAGATGTGATTTATGGCACCCCACTAAACAGAAAAGGGCCAGAAAGTTTGGTCCTGAAGTCAGAGCCCAAATAATACTAGGTAGTAGTTGCTGGCATATCCATTAACCATTGGTAACACAAAGATTTTTTGGGGGGGAGGGGGTATGCCAGGGATTGAACCCAGGGGCACTCAACTAATGAGCCACATCCCCAGCCCTATCTTGTGTTGTATTTAGAGACAGGGTCTCACTGAGTTGCTTAGTGCTTCACCATTGCTGAGACTGGCTTTGAACTCACAATCCTTCTGCTTCAGCGTCCTGAGCCTCTGGGATTATAGGCATGATATTTTTGTCCACATGTTTATGGCTTGTTTGACTTTGTTAATAGTATTTTTTGTCACCAGTTTTTCCAGAGAGATTTGTTCAAAGTTACCAAAACAATGATAACACTCATACATGCTCTATAGAAGCTTGAACATTTCTTCTGAGATGACAGTGCTCCATATGCATGATCTCTCTTAAGCCTGAAGTATTGGAAATTATTGACTGAATTTAGATCTGGAAGGGAAGGACTTTAGAAGCCACTAATTTTAGAGAAGGAAAAATTGAAGCTCAACAAAGTAAACCGATTCGTCTGTTTTCGGTGACCAGTAACAGAGCTGGCACTACATTTTCATTCATGTAATTTCAAGTGTATGGCCTATCCAATGTAATAAATTATTAAAATTTTATATTTGAACTTCTCTTTTAGAAAATTCAATCCAGGGGTTCCTAAATAATTGCTCAGGAACTGGTGCTGGGGTGGATGTAAAAATTAGTAGTGTTTCTTAGAGGTATATATCTTGGGCTCCATCTCCAAGGATTTTGATTAAGTATGGTCAAAACAGGGATTCTGTATTGTTAAAAATTATTCAGTTATGCCTGTAATCCTAGTGACTTGGGAGGTTGAGGTAGAAGGATCTTAAGTTCAAAGCCAGCCTCCGCAACTTAATAAGATCCTATCTCAAAAATAAAAAGGACTGACATGCCGGAGTCCGGCTGCAGCAAAATAGCCGGGGGGTGACGAATAACTTGTACATTGATACAGCAGGAATGGGAGCCATTTATTGTAGGGCAACAGAGCTATTTATACATTTTGCACAGCTTATCTTAATTAGCATAAACTAGATACATCAATCAACCAATAAGGAATCTCCACACTTAATGGCTCGCTTTTGTTACTTCTCAAACCACTCCCTCTGACATTTTGCCAGGCACCATCCAGACTTGTTTACAAACTCTAACATTTCTCTGGCAAAATACCAGGTGTTATTTTTGACTTATTTACAGACCTTAACACTGACATATAGCTCAGAGACACCCCTGGTATCTCCAATACCATCAATCAATCAATCAATAAAATTACAACTACCCAGTTAATTATCTTGATTAGCCATCCTAGTGTATTAGTCAGATTTCTGTTATTGTAATAAATGCCTGAGATAATCCACTTTAAAGGACAGCTGTATTTTGGCTCATGGTTTTAGAGGTTGCAATCCATGGTTAGTTGGCTTTGTTGCTTTTGGGCCTGTGGCAAGGCAGAACATCCTGGAAAGGATCACATGGTAAAGCCAAGCTGCCACCCACTGCTGGACAGCAAAGAGATGGACAGGAAGGACCAGAGTCCCAATATCCTCTTCAGAGCACTCCCTTAATGACATAACTTCCTTCTGCTAGGCTTTACCTCCTAAAGGTTCCAGTACCTTCCACTGGAACCAAGCCTTCAACCCAGGTCTTTGGGAGACTTTCAATATCTAAGCTGTAGCCCAGCACAGTGGGACATGGAAGGCTGAGGCAGGAGGATAGCAAGTTTGAGGCCAGCCTCAGTAATTTAGCAAGACCCTACCTCAAAATAAAAAATAAAAAGGAGTAGAGATATAATTCAGTGGTAAAGTGTCCCTGGGTTCAATCCCCAGTACCCTCCCCCAACAGAAAAAAAAATCCAGGCTGGGGGCTGGGAGTGGAGCTCAGTGGTAGCACACTTGCCTAGCATGTGTGAGGCACTGCACCACATATAAATAAAATAAAGGTCCACTGACAACTAAAAAAATATTTTTAAAAAATCCAAGCTAAAGTACCTAGGAAGTCTTCTCTGGATGAATCTTTAAGCAGATGTACCAGTATTATTAATAATATCTTTCTACTTGCATACCTCTAATATAAAGTCTATTATATAAATAAGACCTTGATAAATGTTTTCTCTGATATGTGGAACCTAACTCACAATAAGTTCAGTGGAGTAGATAAAGGGGAATGGAAGAGAAGGGAGAGGTCATGGAAGGGAAAGGGAAAAGGAAGACAGTGGAATGAGTCTGACACAACTTTCCTTTGTACATATATGAATATAACACAGTGAATCCCACCATATGTCCATCCATAAGAAATTAATTTTAAAAATAATTATGGGTAAATGGCAGAAAGATCATTAGAGGGAAGGGAATGAGTAGGAGGTGGGGGTGGGGAAGGAAAGGTACTAGGGATTGAATTAGAACAAGGTATATTTCATGCTTCTATAATTATGTCAAAATGGATTTCTTTCATGTATAATTAAAAAGAACCAGTTAAAAAAATAAACAAGTCATTGATAGCATAATATCTAGCCAGAGGAGGGTGAGGATGGGGTTTATTAGATTGTTTTAAAATTTAGAAAACTCTACTGTGGTTTAGGCAAAGAAACAGGATTTCTTCCTGTCTTAAGAATCAATTAGGGGGCTGGGGTTGTGGCTCAGAGGTAGAGCACTTGCCTATCATGCGTGATGCACCAGGTTCAATCCTCAGCACCACATAAAAATAAAATAAAGATATTTCCACCTATAACTAAAAAATAGAAAAAAAGAATCAATTGGACATAGCCGTCAGTATGTCAGTTTTCAGATATGTAGGGCTGTATTAATGGAAATACAGAAAGAAACAGATCTGTTGAGTTCAATGGTTGAGACCACTAAGCTTGACTGTTAAGTATCACTAGATCATTAAGATTAGTTAATTAGTAATGGTAATTAGGTCATTAATGTAGTTATTAAATCATACTTGTTGGGGCTGCGGCTGTAGCTCAGTGGTAGAGTGCTCGCCTGGCACGTGCGAGGCCTTGGGTTTGATCCTCAGCACCAGATAAAAATAAATAAATTGAATAATGTCCAACTACACCTAAAAAATAAATATTTTTAAAAGTTCATACTTGGGGCTGGGATTGTGGCTCAGCAGTAGAGCTCTCACCTAGCCCAGGCTGGACCCAGGTTCGATCCCCAGCACCACATAAAAATAAAGGCATTGTGTTGTGTCCATCTACACCTAAAAAATAAATATTTTTTTAAAAAGTTCAAACATTTATATTAAGTATCATTAAAAATATATTTAGACTTTTTTCCATAAATTAAGACTCTGTGTCCAGAATCAGCTGAGCTCATACTCTTGGCATTGATTAAGGTTTCACAATCAAATATATTAGTGTTTATATCATTCTGAGGCTAGCTATGTAGAGAACAAGAAACAAAGGTATGATAAAAGTCATAGTACTATTATAATTCACATAGTGATATAATTTCAGGGGCTGGAGTTGTGGCTCAGTGATAGTGCATGTGAGGTGATGGGTTCAACCCTCAGCACCACATAAAAATAAATAAATAAAATTAAGGTATTGTGTCCATCTACAATTAAAAAAATATGAAAAAAAAAAACCAGTGATATGGGCTGGGGATGTGGCTCAAGCGGTAGCCCACTCACCTGCCATGCGTGTGGCCCGGTTCGATCCTCAGCACCACATACAAAGATGTTGTGTCCGCCGAGAACTAAAAAATAAATATTAAAATTCTCTCTCCTCTCTCTCTCTCTCTCTCTCTCTCTCTCTCTCTCTCTCTCTCTTTAAAAAAAAAAACAGTGATATAATTTCAAAATTCATTTCTCTATTTTCCTTCCCGAAGAAACTTTTTTGGTTTGACTGTCCCCCTCTCTCTCACGAATCTATGATTCTTTGAAGCTCACCTAATCCCTAAACATAGTTGCTTTGACTAGGTTTGCAAATATGGTAATCCTATTCCCAATTTGGGATGAGCAGCACTTAGCATTCTCATGATGACTGTCCTTGATTCAAGGAGAACCTAAATTTTCCAATCAAACTGAAGGAAAGACTGAAATTTCACAGTAGGTGAGAGGCTTCCTCTCTCTCCTCACCTGTGAGTGAATGAGGTTACATGTAACTACTATCAGTGCTACGGGCAGCCATAATGTGACCAAAGGGGAAGACACCTGAGAATGAATTCAACAAACTGAAGAGAACAGAGCTGAAAGAACAGCATATAACAGAGTCAAAGCCAGGCTATAGACACCCTACACCTAACCACTTTGTTTTATGAGATAATACAATTCCATATAATTTTAGTAATATGATGTAGGTAGGCATCATTATATACAGCCAAAATATCCTATCCATGCATAAAAAATATGGGAGTGGATGGGAAGGGTTGGGCAGGAATATAGAAACTCTCCATACCTTTTTCTTAATTTTCCTGTGAACCTAAAACTGCTCTTAAAAAATGAAGCCTTAAATATTACATATGTATTATGAGGTTCAGCTCAACCAAAACTTCGTTGTTAAAAGAACATAACATGACTAGCCATAAATCCTAAAATCATGGCAAAATTTTATTTAATGATCAATAAACATATGACCCGGAATCTCTGGGTCCCTGACTTTATCACCAAGACTTCATTCACATGGTTTTATTTATTTATCTTTGCAGTGAAGGGCATTGAATCTGGGGGCTTAAACATGCTCTATGACTGAGCTACACCTTCATCCAATATCTCTAAACTCTTATTGAGGGACACATATTGAGAAAGGTTTTCTAACCCCATCGTTGATTAAGATATACATGCAACAATAGGTAATGGATCTTCACTGAAGACTTATTAAGAACAAGTAAAGATTAAAAGATGAGTCTACCACAGTACAAAGTGAAACTAGGAAACTTTAAACTGAAGGAAGCAGTAGGAAAAAGTCACAAGAAGGAAAAAATACCCAGTCATTCAAGAGGTGCCGGAAGATCTCTTGGAATTTAAGATGCAGATAAGTAGGCAAAACAGTCACACTGTATAAAACAACATAAATGTCATGTGAGGTCAAAGGCTGCACATTCTGGTTTCTTCCTACACAAATTGAAATCCATGGACTTGCAAAAGATGCATCACCTCGAAACTATTATAAGCACAGAAACTCAGAACCCACCCATAATCTACTGAGTCAGAATTTTGCACTTTAACTTATGAAGGCTGGCATTTTAGGAATTTAACTTAGTGGCATGCAATATAAAATGGAGGGAAGAGTCTGGAGGTAAGACAATAAGCTTGATTTCTTTTTACCATTTCCTCTTTCTTTTAATTGAAAAATTGTGGGGGGGGGCAGTTATTGGGGTTTAAACCCAGGGTCATGAAGCAGTTAAGCCACATCCCAGTCCTTTCTATTATTTTTTATTTTGAGACAAGTTCTCACTAAGTAGCTTAGAGCCTCACTAAGTTACTGAGGCTGGCCTCAAATTTGTGATCCTCCTGTTTCAGCTTCCTGAGTCATTGGAATCATAGGCCTGGCTTTTAATTAAGATTTTTATAATATACATGTATGTTTACATGCATACACGTATAATTGTTTATATGCATATAATTCATTTTCATCTTTAAAATTATATATTCGATTTTTACTTTTAAAATTTATATATGTACATGCATATATATGTATAATTACTTTGTGTATGTGTATGTATATGTATATGTATAAATTTTTTATGTAAGTCTACAATGTATATCATTCTTTTTTCACCTAGTGGTATTTTTTATTCGTTCTTTTTAGTTATACATGATAGTAGAATGTATTTTTACATATCATACATACATAGATTACAACTTCTCATTCTTGTGGTTGTACATGATGTGGAGTTATACTAGTCATGTATTCATATATGAACACAGGAAAATTGTTTTCAATTCATTCTACGGTCTTTCCCATTCCCATCCTCTCTCCCTTCCCCCCATTCTCCAATCTGGTGAACCTACACCGCCCCCCCCATCGTGGGTCAGCATCCACATAACAGAACATTTGGTTGCTCGTTTTGAGGGGGGGTTGGCTTATTTCACTTAGCATGATAGTCTCTTTCCATCCATTTACCAGCAAATGCCATAATTTCATTTTTCTTTATGGATAAGTAATATTCCTTTGTGTATATATACCATATTTTCTTTATCCATTCATCTACTGAAGGGCACCTAGGTTGATTCCATAGCTTAGCTATTGTGAATTGAGCTGCTGTGAATATCGATGTGGCCTAGTCTCACCTAGTTGTATTTAACCTAGTAGTATGCACTAGGTACTGGGAATGAACCCAAGGGTTCTCTACTGCTGAGCTACATATGCAGCCCTTTTTATTTATTATTTTGAGACAAGGTCTTGCTAAATTGCTGAAGATGACCTTAAACTTCAATCATCCTTCCACAACCTCCTGAGTTGCTGGGATTACATGAGTACACCATCAAGGACAGCTCACCTTCAATTTTATATATA
This sequence comes from Urocitellus parryii, assembly GCF_045843805.1. Taxonomy (NCBI): domain Eukaryota; kingdom Metazoa; phylum Chordata; class Mammalia; order Rodentia; family Sciuridae; genus Urocitellus; species Urocitellus parryii. Next base: position 115,915,124 of record NC_135536.1, on the reverse strand, counting down.
TATATATATATATATATACACACACACACACACACACACACACACATTTTTAGTTGAAAATGGACACAATACCTTTATTTTTATGTGGTGTTGAGGATCAAATCCAATACCTCACACAGAACAGACAAGTGCTCTACCACTAAGCCACAACCCCAGCCCACACCTTCAAATTTTTTATTTTGAACACTATCCTTTATCAAGATTTAAAATCTTTATTGTTTTTAACAGCTTAATAGTATTCCATTGACTGAATAAACAATTATTTTTCAGTCTCCTATGATAGACATTTAAGCTATTTACAGAATAACAGTCTGCAAATGACTACATATTAAATCATGTATGAGCATATTTGTGGAATTAAAATCCTAGAAATTAAATTACTGTATCAAGAAGATTTAATACATTTTAAACATTTTAATTTATATATTTTTTTAAAAAAATATTTTTAGTTGTAGTTGGACACAATATCTTTATTTTTATGTGGTGCTGAGGATTGAACCCAGTGCCTCACATGTGTAAGGCATGTGCTCTACCACTGAGCCATATCCCCAGCCCTAAACATTTCAATTTTTACTGCCAAATTCTCCTCCTCAGAGGTGGTACAAATTCTATTTTCACTCTAAGATTATAAAAAATTTTAGCATTTGTCAGATAGACGAAAAATGGCAACACAGTATTTATGAGGTTGAGCATCTTTTAGTGTATTCAGGATTCATTTAAATTTTCTCTGCAATTATATAGATTGCCTTTTTACTTTCGTGGTAGTACTGTTTGCAGCACAATGTTGATGGAGTCCACTTTATTCTTATGTCACTTGTGGAATCATATCTAAGAAACTTGTTTAACTCTGGTCACAAAATTTTACATCTGTATTTTCTTCTAAGAGTTTTATAGTTTTACTTATATTTAAATGACTCATTTTGAGTAAATTTTCTTTAGATATGGGCTTATTTGAGGGTGTCAATTCTATTCTGTTGTTTAAATTCTAATCTGTATGTTTAAACTTCAGCTTTTTTTAAATATTTATTTTTAGTTTTAGGTGGACACAATATCTTTATTTTACATTTATGTGGTGCTGAGGATCCAGTGCCTTGTGCATGCTAGGCGAGCACTCTACCACTGAGCCACAACCCCAGCCCTAAACTTCAGCTTTTTTGTGTGTGGGGAGGTATTGGGCATCAAACTCAGGGCCTCACACATGCTAGGCAAGTGTTATACCACTGAGTGTCCTCCACCCCACAACATTGTTTTAATTACTGTAGCTTTGTGATAAGTGTTGAAATTAGGAATTGTAAATCCTTCAAATTTTTAAAATATTTATATATTTGTGGCACTGCTGATCAAACTCAGGGCCTAAAACATGCTAGGGAAGCACTGAGCTATATCCCTAGTCCCTTCTTTTTATTTTTTATTTTGAGATATGTATCACAAAGTTTCTCAGACTGGCCCCAAATTTGCAATACCCCTGCCTCACCCTCCTGAGTAGCTAGTTTATAGGTGTGTTCCTCTGACCCCTTATTGGGGATTGAACTCAGGAGTGCTCTACCACTGAACTATTCAAGTACATACTTGTTTTGTTAAATTTACATCAAAGCATTTTATTGCTATTCTAAATAAAATTGTCTTAATTTCATTTTTGGAATGTTCATTTTAGAAATACAGTTGAGGGCCCTAGTTAAATTCCCAGCACTGCAAAAAAAAAAAAACTGATTTTTTGGGTAGCGATTTTATATCCTATGATCTTGGTGAGCTCATTTATAGTTTCATGAATTTTACATATGTATAAGCCCGTATAACATCATTACCAACCTCCCAAAGGTTTTTACTGTTCTTCCTTCTATCACCATTGATTCATTTTGCTTTTTTCTCTAACTTCACGTGATGCAATATTATCTGTACCTATCTTCCTTTGCCCAATATAATGTCTGTGAGATTCACTTATGTTGTTGCATGTGTCATGGGTTTTTTCTTTTTTTTTTTTCTTGGACTGAGGATTGAACCCAGGAGCCCTTTACCACTGAGCTTCATTCTCAATCCTTTTTATTTTGAGAGAGGGCCTCACTAAGTTGCTGAGGGTCCTGCTAAGTTGCTAAGGCTAGCCTCAAGCATGCAGTCTTGCGGCTCTACTGCTCAGCCTCTGTAGCCACAGATTACAGCAGGGCATCACCATGTATAGCATGTATCACGGTTCTTAATTTTTTAAATCAGCGTACAATAGTGACCCAGCCACATCAATATTTATAGTGCTGTAATTCTCAAGAGCCAAGATACAGAACTAGTCTGGGTGCCCTTCAGTCCATTCATACAGATTAAGAAAACATAGTATACACACACTATGGATTTTTACTCAACCATAAAGAAAAATGAGCCAGACTCCATGGCACAAGCCTGTAATCCCAGCGTCTCCAGAGGCTGAGGCAGGAGGATCTCGAGGGCAAAGCCAGCCTTAGAAGCATGACCCTAAGCAACTCATCGAGATTCTGTCTCTAAATAAAATATAAAAAGGGGCTGTGGATGTGGCTCAGTGGTTGAGTGCCCCTGGGTTCAATCTCCAGTACCAAAAAAAAAAAAAAAGAAATTATGGCATTTGCCAGTAAATGGATGGAAATGGAGAACATCATGCTAAGTAAAATAGACCTGATCCAGAAAATCAAGGTCAAATTGTCAAATGTTTTGTCATATGCAGAAGCTAGAGTAAAGAAAGGCGGGGGGGGGGATGGGGAATTTGAAATAAGAATGGAGGAAAGAAGGAGACTGATGGGGAGGGAGGAGGGAAGAAATAAACTTGGCAAAATTATACATGTGCATGTATAAATGTACCACAGTGAATTCCACCTTTATGTATATCTATAAAGCACCAATTAAAAATAGAGGCATGGAGGACTGAAATGGAGCCTATTAAATTTCATGCATACATGATTATGTTAAAATGAACCCAACTATCATGTATAACTATAATGCACTAATAAAAGCATAGAAAATGATGTCTTTCATATTTCTGACTATAAGCATCTTTACTTCTGCCTCTGAGAGAAAGCTCGGTGTTCTGTATAATGCATGCCTTATTTAAAATCCTCAAAAAAGTTATTTTGCGGGGCTGTGGCTATGGCTCAGTGGTAGTGCACTTGCCTGGCAAGTGTGAGGCACTGGGTTCAATTCCCAGCACTGCATATAAATAAATAAAATAAAGATATATCAACAACTAAAAAAAATTTTTTTTAAGTTATTTTGCTTGTAACTCGTATTGCCTTTCCCCCGCACTACTGGCACTGAGGACTGGACTCAGAGGTACTTTGCCACTGAGCTACATCCTGAGCCCTTTTAATTTTTGAGATAAGAGCCTCACTAAACTTCTGAGGCTGGCATCAAATTTGTGATCTTTCTTTCTCAGTCTCCTAAGTAGCTGGGATCACAGGAGTGCATCACACCCAACAGTGAACTATTGTGTTTTTATGTGTGTGTGTTTTGTGAGTGTATTTTTTATGGTACAAGGGACTGAAGCCAGAGCCTCATATATGCTAAGAAAGCACTCTACCACTGAACCCTAACCTTGTGAACTACTTTTTACTGCTCAATAAATCTTTTAACATTTTGATGTATGGATGATGCAGGGGAAATGGGTTTGAACAAGATAAAATGAAGATTACAGGTTTCCAAAACAGTCAAATATTTGATATCTCCATGATTTTAGGTAAATTATAGGGGAGGTTGGGTCCGCCTTTATCAATCTCCCTCATCTCTTTTTACATTTTCAGTATCTCCACCTTCCTGGGGAATCAGCCTGCTTGAAAGCTTGCAGAATTCTCACCCCACTTGGACCTTTCCCTTTGCAGTTTCTTCTTCCTTTTCCTCTTTCAACTATCAAAGCATCTACTTAAGTAGCATTTGGCTACATCATTACCTGATTGATTTAAACTAATCTAATTTAAGGTATAGCTATAATTTTAACTATACTTTTAGAAAATGTATACTTTAAAATTGGTGTCTTTTAAAAAAAATTTTAAATATTTTTAAATTTAGAAATATTTTTCTAAATAGGTGTAGATGGACACAACACAATGCCTTTATTTTTATGTGGTGCTGAGGATCGAACCTGGGTCCGGCCTGTGCTAGTGGAGCGCTCTATCGCTGAGCCACAATCCCAGCCCCTAAAAAAAAAAAATGTTTAGTTGTAAATGGACAAAACACCTTATTTCCTTTTCCTTTTTTTTGGGGGGGGGGCATTGTTGGGGATTGAACCCAGGGACTTGTGCATGCAAGGCAAGCACTCTACCAACTGGACTATATTCCCAGACCCACCTTCATTTATTTTTATGTGGTACTGAGGATTGAACCAAGTGCCTCATGTATGCTAGGCAAGTGCTCTACCACTTAGCTACAATCCCAGCCCATGGTGTCTCTCTCTCTCTCTTTTTTTTTTTTTTTTTTTTTGTAGTTGTAGATGGATAGAATGCCTTTGTTTATTTTTATGTGGTGCTGAGGATCGAACCCAGTGCCTCACACATACTAGGCAAGCGCTCTGCCGCTGAGCTACACCCCCAGTCCCTATGGTGTCTTTTAATTCACAGAAATGTCTTTCAATATTTCCTGCCCTGTCTATCCTCTTTTCTTCCCTTGTTTCTTACCTAATGTTCCAGAGCGAAATAACAGGATGAACTACTAATATTTCCATGCCCCTCCTCAAAAAAACCCATTAGCTTCAGTTTCAAAGGTCACAATTCCTTCTATGAAACCATTGAAGGTCTCTGGCGACTCCCTGAGTTTAGATGATACACTGGCTCAGAGAATCTGGGTCTTTTTGTCTTTTCCTTTCCTTTCCAATTCTTGCAAATAAGTAAAAATAAGTGGATATCACCTACAGTTTTGTTTTTGTTTTTTTAACTGGAGAGAGAAACCACGGATGGATGCTTTTATTATTGAGCTACATTCCTGGCCCTTTTTATTTTTATTTTGTTTGAGACAGGGTCTCATTAAGTTGCTTAGGGCCTCCTAATTTGCTACGGCTGGTCTCAAACTTGTGATCCTCCTACCTCAGCTTTCCACATCACTGGGATTACAGGTATACACCACCACAAGAAAAGCAACTTGCCAATAAGAGCCTTGAAGAGAGAACTGACTGAAACTAAATTACTACTAAAATTATCTGGAGTTGTATGGGCCAACAGGAAACACTTCTTTATTGTTCATCATTTATGGCCATGAAAAGTTAGTTGCAGAATGAATAGCATAGTCTAGTTGGTCAAGGAAAAATATTTGCCAAAAATTAGCCTAACAAATTAGGGGAGTGGGGACCAAAAATGGAATGTTCTTTCCATTTTGCTGACATGTCCCCTGGTGTAGTCATGGAAATCTGGTGGCCAGCATTTCCCAAATCATGGTACACCACACTAACATGGAAGCTTCCTTTAATAAGCTTTGTAGCACTTTGTTATTCTCAAGTCATAGTACCTTTGACCTAAACCATACAAATGACTTTCTTTCATCCAAAATATTGACTTATTTAGTGAGTGAAGCAGAATCTGAGGAGGATACACCAGAGATATTATCTTGTCATCTCAGAATTATCTCTGGTACTCCTCTACTCCCACACAGATCCAAAATATCATCACCCCTGAAGAGAAACCTCTTTGTGAGGCCTTTTATATTTTAAATCACCTCGTTTTCTATTACCTTATATCTAAGATCAATCCTTCTGTCTTGTCACCAGCATTTTTTTCTCAGCTGAATCTCTGATCTCACCATCCCTGCCTTTGGTCATTTTCTTTTCATTACTCTCAGGCCTATTGCTTGACTCACCACTAATCACATTCCTATCATTGTCTCTGCTTCAGGTCCAGGCTCTATTATACCAGCTGGTTCTGTCTCTGTAGCTAATCTAGCCCGAGTCATTAACCCATTCCTTAATATTGATTCATTTCCTGTCTCTAGATCTATTTGGATCCCTATGTCTGATTGGGACCTTGGCTGTACAACTGTCTGTGAAGGCATTTCTGATATTTGATGCATCTGTGGAAAAGCATTTACATTTGTCTTAGTTAAATTCAATCTCAATGTGGCCATATGTCTTATTCTTGTCTTTGTAATAGGGGTCACAAGATTTTGTTTTGAAAGAGCAATCCGAAAAATTATGTGATTGAGTCCAGAGAAGAACCCTAGAGAAAACAAAAACGTCAATATTAGCATTGTAGAGTAGTAATAGATAAAATCCCAAAGACAACAAAACCTCTGAGCAGTACAATTTGGTTAATTATAATGGAGCTTGATTATCAATATTTTTCTGACTATCCTTCTCATCATCTTAGGAGTCTGATACACTGATCCCTGCTTTTCTATAGAACAATGATATCCAGGGGGATATGAAAGTCAATCCATTGGGATACAAGAATAATACAGTAAGTTTTGTTTTGCTTTTGTTTTGTGATGCTGATCAACCCCCAGGCCCTTGTGCATGCTAGGCAAACACTCTTCTACTGAACAACATCCCCACAAGTCAATGTTAAATTCGATTTTTGAGTATGTTTTATAATGTGATGAATATACATAGTGATATAATTAATGTGAACATTTTATAAATAAATCATTTTGGCATGCTTGCTTAAAAGTGTTTTACTAATAGGTACATGACAAAATGGTTTAGAGAACACTGTTGTAGTTAATTAATGAAAAAAGTAAACATGAGCTTAGAAGGAATAAAGAAGTGTAGTACAGGCAGAATTCTGAGGTTTTTGCTCTGTCTTATATTGGTAAGATTACAAAGGAAGATAATACTGAGACTTTCCTTTGGAAATTGATCTAGGAGTTTACATAAGTTTTTCTCACAAAGATGGAGAGGTTATTTGGTATGGAAAAAGGAGAGGAGAGTTGAAGAAACATCTTCTGAAAGGACAGAACTGTGAATAGATCAGTTATGTCTTTGCTTCCTCCTCTACCTACTGAATCTTGCTCTTGTCTGTGCAGAGTCAGATAACATTATAAAAAAATAGAAACACTTGTAACTAAAGATTACTCACTGACATGGAAATGATTCTTGACTCAGCCCTTCCAAATTGTGAGGTTCTGGTCTGGGGGTATATCTCAGTGGACAAGCTCTTGCATAGCATGTGCAAGACTCGGTTCAAACCCCAGTATTGTATAGACACATATACAGAAAGTGAGCCTCTAATACACTAAACAAATACCGCTCCCCCCCCCAAAAAAAAAGAATAAGAGAAAACCAAGCATGCAGAATTGCTTTTTCTATGCCTTCACTATTTAACGGGAATATTAACTCACCAGCTACTATGTAGAAGACAATGCCCCACCAATTGAAGCGGTAGACAAATAGGAAATGGGGCTCCAAGACATTCCTACTGTACAATTCCACTTGCATCAGGAACAAAATGAGGCAGAGGAGTAAGCAGGTGCCTGGGATTAGAATGAAAGCTATCATTGCCCATCATAACTTCCTACCATCCCTCCCACCCTATACTCCTCTCTCTCTTTGCACTATTGTAAACCTCAGCCATCTCCACTCTGCCATGGAGGAAAGACCCTCTTGGCAATTAGCCAAGATGGGAGAATGAAGGGCTTCCACTTTGGCTGGAATCAGAATGTTAAGAAGGAGCCCATATGTAAAACAGTGGGTAACTGTCTATCTACAGGGTGAGATTCTGGTTACCAGGAGAGCTCCAGTCTACAATATCTCCCCACTAGTCTGTCAGAAAGCAACTCTTACAGATGTTTCCATTGGATTAGATATACTCTTTTCAGGGACCTGTCCTTAAAAGACAGTAGCAGTGAAAAAAAATGAAAATTTATCAAAAAGCTTTTCTCCCTTTTGGAAGAATATCATAGGAAAAGGGTCCTGTGTTGGCAGTATTCATATGAGGCTGAGGACTATTGGTGAATGAAGGAGAAATGACACAAAAAGGGGAGTGTATACCTGGACTTCATGGCAAACTTTCTCAAATTTGTCACTTTGTACCTGAGATAAAACAAAAGATGGAAATGCCCAGATCTATGTAGGTTTTTTGTTCTGGTCTTTTGGTTGAAGAGATGATGAGGCAGATAATAATAATGAGGGTGATGAAGACAGAGATGAGGAAGAAGGCTCTGGAGAATTGGAGGTAGTCTGCCAAGGTAAGAGGAAAAAAAAGACTTGGCTGAAGCAGAGCTGATCTTCCCTTAAAGAAGTCTAGAAAAAAAATCTAGGGACTGGAGTGAGGGACTGAGGAGGAGGGAATCAATACTTGTCTTACATGTGATGGACTCAGAGCAAGTAGCCACCAACTGGGCAGCTCCATAGACACCAATAAGGACCCTGTTCTCACCTCTTTACTGACAGATGAAGTTCCTTGAACATGGAAAGAAATATTTTATTCCATATTGAAAGAAAAAGTTGAAATTATAACTATAACCTTGGAAAGTAATAGGGCATAATGTGAGGTAATGTCCCCCCCCTGGCCCTTTCTTGAACCAGGGACACTACCAATGAGCTACATCCCCAGACCATTTGTTTTATTTTATTTTATTTTGAGTCAGGTTCTCCCTAAGTCACCCAGGCTGGCCTTAAACTTGTGATCCTTTTGCCTCAGTACTTGGCAACACACCCCCTCCCACCCTTCCATACTAACATATAAATGACTAAGATTCCCCCCCCCCAGGGAAATTTGTAAATGAAAAGATAAGAAAAAAATAAAAAACACAAGGTAATTGAGCACTGGATTCCTATAATTCAGGGACTGAATTTTTTAAGTTATCAAAGGAGTCTCTTCAAAACATACCTGTTTGGGATGGGGGCTTACCAATCAAGAATGGGCAGGCATGGGGCTGGGGTTGTAACTCAGTGGTAGAGGCACTGGGTTCAATCCTCAGCACCACATTAAGTAAATAAGTAAGTAAATAAATAAATATAAAGGTATTGTGTCCTGCTACAACTAAAAAAAAAAAAAAAAAAAAAGAATGGGTAATAGGCAGGGTTGTGGGATAGAGAGAGAAAGAGCAGTGAGCTATGGGGGCTCTAAGAATTTTGAAAGCACTCACAAGGTGCCTTTGGCATGTGGCTCCAGCAAAGATTATGGTGACATGCTGTCCAGAGCCCCGCAAAGAGCTTCTCCCTATCTGCTAACACTATGAACTGCACCCAGTGCAGAGTGGACAAGCAGAGCAGCAGGACAAAAATGAAGCTCAAGAGGCTGGCACAGAGCATGTGAATGTAGCTTCGGGTCTTCTCCAGGAACTGCTGCTGGTAGAGTGGCAGACCATAGAAGCAGTGTATGCGGCAGGGGAGGATTGGCTGTGGGGAAGGGGAGAGTGACATTATGAAATGGATCTCATCTTAGACATCTCCCCTTCACATTCAGAAAGACAAGTCCTGGGTTGCAGGACTTGCACCACACTTCAAGATCTATTTCCTTCTCCTTCTCCCTTTCCCTCTCTCTTTCTTTCTAAGACTAGGGATTGAACCCAGGGGTACTCTCCTACTGCACTGTATCTCCAGCTCGTTCTAATTTTTGTTTTGACACAGGGTTTCACTAATTGCCAAGACCCATACTCAACTTGCAATCCTCATTTCGCGGCGTCCCCAGTAGCTGGGATTACAGGCATATACCACCATGCCCAGCTTAACATTCTTTTTTTTTTTTTAATTCTTTTTTTTACCCATCCTCTGGTTTAAAAAAGAGGAGTAACTTTTGCCTCTCCCACTTTGACATTTACTCAGTGTCACACAAGAGCTGCTTACTCCAAAAGGATTCCACCACTACCCAGTCCACAAAAGGCTACCTCACCCGGTATGTTATGTTGTTCAGTATGCTGACTTTGTAAGGACTGTGGAACATCATGCCATTTTCTTCCTTCCTTTCCATCCTAGCTGCTGGTTAACGGCTCTTCTTAACTGCCTTAGAACCTAATCTGCTCTGCCTCAACACCCTTTCCTGCCCCTCCCCCACTCCACCCAGAACCAACAGGGATCAGAATGTATAAAATGGGTACAGTGTCATTTATTAGATCTGGTCAAATTTCTTTCTCCCATCCAGGTCTCTGCTGAGCTTCAGAGGTACATAGCAAACTGAATGCTCAATCAAATTTTTTACTGACACATCACGCCCAAGAAATATTGTCACCTTCTCTCTATCTTGCATTCATTTCCTGTGTCCTTGCCCTCTCTCTCTCTCTCTCTCTCTCTCTCTCTCTCACAGGGGTTCACTTGACCCTGAAAAACCAGCCTCTATCTTAGAGCAAAGCCTGTCCAAGGACGGGACATGACCTTTGTCCTTGGAAAGATCCACTGAGCACTCCTAGGCACATTCCCACCCTGCTAAGTGGTTTATCTACAAATAACAGGAGAGATCTGTGGAGCCAGGTGTCCCTGACTCAGTCAGGCTAGGTGGAGACCCATAGTAACCCCCTAGCAGCCACCAATCAGCATGAGACAGGGAAATACCTGGGACGCCAGATGACCCTCCCAGTAGTTTATGGTGGTTGATAACGTGTTGGGAAACCATGTAGTTCAGCATATACACCCCTCTTGGCTGAAACCAATCAGTTCAAATGAATCCCCCTCTTATAGTAACCAATCACCCCTCCCCAACTTGTTCCCGCCAGTGAATGTGCTAATCATCTTTTAGAGTTGTTGTTTTGGTTTTTTTTGTTTTGTTTTGTTTTTATTTATTTTTTTATTGGTTATTCAAAACATTACAAAGATTGCAGAATCACATTGGTTACACATCCACATTTTTACATAATGCCATAATAGTAACTGTTGTATTCTGCTACCTTTCCTATCCCGTGGTGTGTGATGATTTGCTAAGAGATGCTATGATGTATGTGGGGGTCCCTGCCTTCTCCAAAGAATGTATAAAACTGCTGCAAACCCTGGGCTCAGGGCCTCTCAGCGTCACCAGTTGCTGTGTGTGCACGAGGAGGACTGAGCTAGCTCGCAATAAACACACTGATCTTGGTCTCTGGTGGTCTTTTGGGGGTCCCGAATTTGAGCATAACAACCCTTTGACTACATCCCTTGTGGCTTTGAAACTTACATGTTTTTTTTCCCCCTTTTTCCCAATCTTCTTTTCCCTAAACTTCCCCTCCCTGATCTTCTCCTTCCTTATCTCTCCTCCCTAATCTCATTTTCTCTGAATCACTTCTCTAAAAGCTCCCTGTTCTTGCAGATGGGCAGAATCACAGGCTTTGGGACAGGAGTCCCCTGTGTTTTTCTTTTGCTAGCAAAGCAATAAACCTTCTTTTTCCTTTTTCTCAAAACTGTGTCCTTGTTAATGAATTGGTATCCCGGACAAGGACTGAGCTTTCGGCAACATCTCTCCTCTCTTTGTGGTAATGGGGGAGTTCAACCCTGGGGAGTTTTACCTTTTACCCTGAGCTACATTCCCCGCATTTTTTTTTTTTTTTTGAGAGGATCTCATTAAGTTACTGAAGCTGGCCTTGAACTTGCCTGCTTAAATTTCCCAAGTCTCTGGGGAATATAAGCATGTGCTAACATGCCTGGCCAGTGTTCTTTTTCCTTTGTACCAGCACTCAATCATATCCTGTCATTTTCACCTCTTTAAATTTTTTTTTTTTTTTGTACTAGGAATTGAACCCGGGGCGCTTTACCACTGAACTATATTTCCAATCCTTTTCTATTTGGAGGCAGGGTCTCACTGAGAGGCAGAGACTGGCCTCAAACATGTCATCCTCCAGCATCAGCCTCCTAGTTGCTGGGATTACAAATGTGCATACCACTAAGCCCATCCTTTTTGAAGTTTTCAAACCCCTCTTGCATTTCTTTTTTTTTTTTTTTTCTATTTCTGGATGTATTTATTTATTTTTAATTTTTTTTATTGTTAGTCGTTCAAAACATTACATAGTTCTTAATACATCATATTTCACAATTTGATTCAAGTGGGTTATGAACTCCCAATTATACCCCATATACAGATTGCTGTATCACATCAGTTACCCTTCCATTGATTGACAAATTGCCTTTCTAGTGTCTGATGTATTCTGCTGTCTGTCCTATTCTCTACTATCCCCCCTCCCCTCCCCTCCCCTCCCCTCCCCTTTTCTCTCTCTACCCCTTCTACTGTAAATCATTTCTTTGATTTGTATTATCTTGTCTTACCCCTCCTTTCCTCTTATATGTCCTTATGTATAACCCTGAGGATCGCCTTCCATTTCCATGCGATTTCCCTTCTCACTCCCTTTCCCTCCCACCTCTCATCCCTGTTTAATGTACATCTTCTTCTCAAGCTCTTCGTCCCTACCCTGTCCTTGTTTATTCCCCTTATATCAAAGGGGTCATTTGGTATTTGTTTTTTAAAGATTGACTAGCTTCACTTAGCATAATCTGCTCTAATGCCATCCATTTCCCTCCAAATTCTATGATTTTGTCATTTTTTAATGCAGAGTAATACTCCATTGTGTATAAATGCCACATTTTTTTATCCATTCATCTATTGAAGGGCATCTAGGCTGATTCCACAATCTTGCTATCGTGAATTGAGCTGCTATGAACATCGATGTAGCAGTGTCCCTGTAGCATGCTCTTATTAGGTCTTTAGGGAATAGACCGAGAAGGGGAATAGCTGGGTCAAATGGTGGTTCCATTCCCAGCTTTCCAAGAAATCTCCATACTGCTTTCCAAATTGGCTGCACCAATTTGCAGTCCCACCAGCAATGAACAAGAGTGCCCTTCCCCCCCCCCATCCTCTCCAGCACTTATTGTTGTTTGACTTCCTAATGGCTGCCAATCTTACTGGAGTGAGATGGTATCTTAGGGTGGTTTTAATTTGCATTTCTCTGACTGCTAGAGATGGTGAGCATTTTTTCATGTACTTATTGATTGATTGCATGTCCTCCTCTGAGAAGTGTCTGTTCAGGTCCTTGGCCCATTTATTGATTGGGTTATTTGTAATCTTATTGTCTAATTTTTTGAGTTCTTTGTATATTCTGGTTATTAGGGCTCTATCTGAAGTGTGTGGAGTAAAGATTTGTTCCCAGGATGTACCCCTCTTGCATTTCTGTTTATTTATTGAGAGCATCGCTTTATCATCTCTGTCTGGATTTCTACAACAGTTTTTTACCTTGTCTCTTTGCTATCAGGTGTGCTCTTCTTCAGTTCATTTTTCACAAAATTAACAAAATCCATGTCTCTAAAAAGTAAGCCGAAGTATGTCTCTCCTATGCTTAAGATTGTTATGAGATAAAAGTTTGTTCACATGAATTGATAATGCATCATAAGATCTGGTTTCAGCTTATTCAACCTCATTCAATCATTTAATACTTTGTGTCAAGTGTCTGTGAGGTACTGAAGGTACAATGATGTGTTCCTCCAGATCCACTTTCCATTTTGTTCAAGAAGGCCAACTGATATGAACTGGGTTCCTTTGCCTTCCAGCTTCTCATTGTATTTACTAATGGCAGATACCAGCAGAGGACCAGAGGTCCAGATACGAGGAATATCATTGTGTTTATTCACTGCTTACCTCCTTACTAGATTACTGAAGGTTCAGGCTTGTCTGCATGCCTTTACCTAGGGTAGAATTCCTGCCAGGCATTCTTTTCTGAGAAGTTCAATGAATTACAAGAAAGATGAATGCAAAGAGACCCCCAATGAGACACTTTTTTGGGGAGTAGGGATTGATCCCAGGGCCTCACACATGCTAAGCATGCACTCTACCACTGAGCTATATCCCCAGTCCCTTAGACATATTATAAACAAACTTTTGAAAGCCAAAAATAATGAGAGAATCTTGAAAGCAGCAAGAGAGAAAAGTGACTCATCATTTATAAGGGATTGTCAATAAGATGAGCAGTAGACCTCTACTTAGAAACTTTGGAGACAGAAGACAGTGAACCCATATATTTAAAGCACAAAAAGAAAACCAAAAAACCTGTCAACCAAAAGTCCTATATCCTGGGCTGGGATTGTGGCTCATCGGTAGATTGAGCCCCTAGCATGGGCTGGTCCCTGGTTCGATCCTCAGCACCACATAAAAATAAAGGTGTTGTGTTGTGTCCATCTACACCTAAAAAATAAATATTTTTTTTTAAAAAGTCCTATATCCTGCAGAATTTCCCTTTAAAACTTAGGAGAAATTAAGACATTACTAGATAAACAAAAGGTGAAGGATATTGTTACCTTTTATCTGACCTGCTCAGGAGAGTTGGGCAGGGTAAACTGAATGGTTGTACAAATATGAAGAAATAAACATCTCCATAAAGGTAAATTTATAGGCAATTATACAATCTAATATCATTGGAAGAATGTTTTGTATCTGAGCTTTTTTTAAAAAAGTCTCTCAAAGCATATTTAAAAATATTAGTCTAACAGTAAGTACTACTGTAATTTTGATTTGTAACTTTATATTTTGATTCTACATAATTTAAGAAAGAAATACATTTAAAATAATTAATTTATGTTTTGAAGCATAAAATATATATAAAATGTACTTTTGTGACACCAACTCAAAGGGGTAGGGACAGAGTTGTAAAGAAATACTTTTATGGGCTGGGGATGTGGCTCAAGCAGTAGTGCACTTGCCTGGCGTGCGTGCGGCCCGGGTTCGATCCTCAGCACCACATACAAACAACGATGTTGTGTCCCCCGATAACTAAAAAATAAATTAAAAAAAAAAAAAGAAATACTTTTATGGGGCTGAGGATGTGGCTCAAGAGGTAGTGCGCTTGCCTGGCATGCGTGCGGCCTGGGTTCGATCCTCAACACCACATACAAACACAAAGATGTTGTGTCCGCCAAATACTAAAAAATAAATATTAAAAAATTCTCTCTCTCACCCTGTCTCTCACTCTCTTTAAAAAAAAAAAGAAAAAAATATTTTTGTTATTGAAGTTAAGCTGGTATAAAGTCAAGTTAGATTTTTAACATTTTAAGATGTCAAATGTAATAATCATAGTAACAACAAATAAAATATCTGTAGAATTTCAAAATGAAATGAGAAAAAGAATTTAAATATTTCACTACAAAAAAATCATTTACACAGAAAAAAAGATTTTAAAAAAGATAACAGAAAATAAGGGACAAAAAAGTGAAATCCTTGTACATGAAAAGAAAACAAATAGCAAAATGACAGAAGTAAGTCCCTCCTTATCAATAATTACTTTCAATATAAATGTATCAAATTCCCCAAATCAAGACAAATATTACAGTGGGCACACACCTGTAATCTCAGTGGTTCAGAGGCTGAGGCAGGGATATCAAAGTTCAAAGCCAGCCTTAACAACTTAATGAGGCCCTAAGCAACTCAATGAGACCCTGTCTCTAAATAAAATATAAAAAAGAGCTGGGGATGTGTCTCAGTGGCTAAGCACCACTGAGTTCAATTCCAAAAAAAAAGCGACAAATATTGGCAGAATGGATAAAAACATATGACCCACCTATATGCTGTCCACAGAGACACACTTTAGATCCAAAGATATAAATAGATTAAGAGTGAAAGGATGAAAAACATTCCGTGCAAATAATAATCAAAAGAATATGGGTGTGGGCTGGGGCTATAGTTCAGTGGCAGAGTGCTTGCCTTGCACATGTGAGATACTGGGTTCAATCCTCAGCACTACATAAAAAATAAACAAATAAAATAAAGACATGCTGTCCATCTATAACTAAAAAAAAAAAAAAAGAATATGGATGGCCA
Source organism: Urocitellus parryii (assembly GCF_045843805.1). NCBI lineage: Eukaryota > Metazoa > Chordata > Mammalia > Rodentia > Sciuridae > Urocitellus > Urocitellus parryii. Next base: position 115,899,489 of record NC_135536.1, on the reverse strand, counting down.
TTATAAGGTAAAATAACTTTAATTTTAAAAGTTTTTGAGACAAAGAACGACATTATATATTAATAAAATGTTAAATAAAGCAAGGAGATTTAACAGTTATAAACATTTACATACTTAATGATATGAAATATATGAAACAAAAATGGATGGAATTGGGGGAGAGATAGATCCTTTTACAATAATAGCTGGGAGTTTCGGTACACCATTCTCAATAATGAATAGAACAACCAGATAGAAGATAATTAAGGAAATAGAAGAATTAACCCAATAAGTCAACTAAATTTAAAAGATACATACAGGAAACTATTCAACATTAACAGCATATATACCTTCTCAAATGCACACAGCACTTTTTTTAAAGCTACATCATATTTTTGTGCACAAATTAAGTTGTAATTCATTTTTGAAATAGAATCATGCAGGGCTGGGTTGTGGCTCAGCAGTAGAGCACTCCCCTAGCACGTGGGAGAGGCTGGGTTCCATCCTCATCACCAATGGACCAAAGGGGAAATCAGAAGAGAAGTTAGAGTGCTGTGGCTGTGGCTCAGTGATGGAGCACTTGCAGAGTACATGTGAGGCACTGGGTTCGATCCTCAGCACCACATAAAAATAAAAAAATAAACTAAAGGCATGCTGTCCATCTACAACTACAAAAAAATTTTTAAAAAGAAGTGAAGTAAGAGAATACTTAGAGATAAATGAAAATACAATATATCCAAAAGTATGCAATGAAAGCTATGCAAGTGGGAAATCTACACCTATGTATACTTATATTAAGTAACAAGAAGCAGAGCTAGGCATAGTGGCCCATGCCCATAAATAATCTCAGCTTCTTCAGAAGAAGAGGATCACAATTTTGAGATCAGCCTCAGCAACTTAGTGAGACCCTGTCTCAAAATAAATTAAAAAAGGGCTGAGGATATAGCTCAATGGTAAAGTGTTCCTGGGTTCAATTCCCAGTTTAAAATAAAATTAACAACAACAACAAAAATAAATTTTAAAAAAGGAGCTGGGATGCAGCTCAGGGTAGTGGTAGAGCACTTGCCTACCTTGTGGGGAGCCCCGAGTAAAAGAAGAACAAACGAACACGATCACAGCGGAGATAAATGAAATAAAGATTTTAAAAAATCAGAGAACATTAACAAAATCGAAGTTGTTTCCTTGAAAATACCAAAACTGACAAACTTTTAGCTGGGAGTAATTAATAAAGAGGGTAAGAAGATTCAAATTACTAAAATTGGAAACGAAAATAAGGCATTACTACCCAGAAATAAAAAGTCTTATAAGATGATACTTTGAACAATTTTAAACAAAGAAATAGGAAAACATCAATGACACTGACAGATTTCTAGGAAATACAAAACCTACCAAGACCCCATCATGAAGAAACAGAAAATCTGAATAGACTTATAACTAGTGAGGAGATTGAATCAGTAATGAAAAATCTACAATAAGGAATACTCCTAAAACTGATTGCTTTGTCAATGAATTCTACCAAACATTTAAAAAATTAATTCCAATCCTTCTGAAACTTTTCCAAAAACACTGAAGGGAGGGGAACATTTCCCAGTACATTCTATGAGGCCAGCATTACCCTGACACAGAAGCCAAACAAAACACTACAAGGGGAAAAAAAAGCTTCAGATCAATATTTCTTATGAATACTGATATACAAAATCCTCACAATATAGTAGTAAACTGAATTCAGGAGCGTATTAAAAGGAGCATACATAAATGACAAAGTGGGATTTATTCCCATAGTGCAAAGATGTTTCCACATATGAAAATCAATCAATGTAACACACCTCATTAGTAGAATAAAGGGGGAAATGCACTATCATCTTAATTTATTTATGCATGAAAAACATTTGACAAGCATCAATGCCCTTTCACAATAACACTCAATAAGAGTGAAACTAGAAAGAAACTATCTCAATGTAGTAAGTGTTATGTATGTTAAAATCACAGCAAACATTATATTCAATAGGGAAAAACTGAAAACCTTTCTTCTAAAATCACAAACTGGACAATGACATCTACTTTTCTCTTTCTCTTCAACATTGTAGTAGAAGTTGTAGCTAGAGTAATTAGGAAAAAGGAAGAAGTAGAGGCATCCAAAAGAAGAAGTATAATGATCTCTTCTTGCAAATTAATGATTTATATGTAGAAATCCCTAAAAACCACACCAGACACACCCACACACACAATTGTTGAAGCAAATAAATGAATTAAAACAAGCAGCAGAGTACAAAATCGACACTCAAAAATTGGTTACATGATATACTGATGATGAGCCATCTGAAAAGGAAATTACAAAAGAATTCCATTTGAGTTAACACTAAAAGGGATAAAGAGAGAAGTGACTATCTCCCAAATTAAGAAGTGAATTACAGCTCCAGACAGATAACCCATGGAATGCAGCCTTTGAGTCACCTTGGATTGGCATCAGGGACAAGGACCCAACTTTTGGAAACAAATTTGGAGACCCAGATGGAACCTGAGAGCAGTCCTTACTCCAGCTTTCTTGGGCAGGCCTGGCTCTCCAAGGAACCTGACTTCCATGCTGAGGATTCATTATGCTGGCAAACTTGTTGAGAGCCGACTAACTGCAGGAGAGTTAAGAGTTTCCTCAGGTCAAACCAGAGGAGCTGTTCCTGTGAGTAAAGGGAGGGACTGAGGGACCATCCCAGCAGCTGCTGAAGCTCCTTTTGCTTTGGGAAATGAAGGGAAAGTGAGGAAGGAGAGATGGGCAAGCGAAAAATGAAAGACGGAGACCAGGCAGAGAGTTTATTTGTCAGAGCTGACAAATAAAGGCCATCTGTCTATAGGAGAGAGAGGCAAAGCAGGCTTGGGTTCTGGGACTTTATGGGGGAGGCTCAGGAATCAGAGCCCGCGGGTCCTAATGTGAGCCTTTGGGACTGGAGTCCCCTGTGTTTCTCTTTGCTAGCAAAGCACTAAACCTTCTTTATCCTTTTTCTCAAAAAAAAAAAAAAAAAGATAGCAACAGGTATCTTTTGATGGCACATACCAGCAATTCAGGCTACTCTGGAGGCTGAGGCAAGTTTGAGGTTAGCTTCAATAAAAACACAAATGGAAACCCTGTCTCAAAATTTTTTTAAAAAAGGAAAAAGTACTTAATTAATGGAAAGTGAGGAACTGGGAGACAGGTGAGCAAGAAGGGAAAGATGGAGACCAGGCCGAGATACACACGAGAGTTTATTTATTAGAGCTGACAAATAAAGGCCATCTCTCCATAGATGGAGAGAGGCAAAGCAGGCTTGGGGTTCAGGACTTTTATGGGGCAGGCTCAAGGATTAGAGCCAGGCAGGTCCTAATGCCAGGCAGTTAAGGGTGGGGTTGGGATGAGGGAGTGGTGATGCGCCCTGGGGTGGGAGAGAATGTGGGCAGTGAAGGGCTGGGTTGGCATGAGGGAATGGTGAGCCTTTCTCAGAAACACCCTTGGTGGGACAGCGAAATTTTTCTTAAAATGGTGGCTGTCACTTAAGATGGCCATCCAGATGCTAAGCAAGGACCTTACACTTAAGAATAAACCAAGGAGGTAAATGATTTATATAATAAAAATTAAAAAAGAATACTTAAAGAAGTTAAAGAAGACATATAGAAATAGAATCGATTATCGTAGATTGAAGACTTACTATTGATGTAAGTACTACCTAAAATGATCCATAGATTCAATTCAATCCCTATCAAAATCCCAGTAGCATTTTTGCAGAAATAGAAAACCATCCTAAAATTAATATTGACTCTCAAATAATCCTGAATAGCCAAAACAAAATTTAGAAAGTTACAGTACTTGTACTTTCTCACTTCAAAATGTACTGCATGTGGGCTGAGTATATCTCAGTGGAAGAGTGCTTGCATAGCAAACACAAGGCCCTGGGTTGCATTTCCAGCACTACACCCGCAAAAAAAGAAAAGTACTGCGCAGCCACAGTAATTGAAACAGAGGTATTGGAGGAAAATATGCATAAATCATGAAATAGAATAGAGAACTTAGAAATAAACCCTTGCACACATGATAAAATAATTTTATGTTGTGGCACTGGGGTTGAATATATTTGCAATTCATATATTCACCACTGAGCTACATCTCCAGCTCTTTATATTTTTTATTTTAGACAGGGTCTAAGTTGCTGCGGCTGGCCTCAAACTTGCAAATCCTCTTGCCTCAGTCTCCTGAGTAGCTGGGATTATAGGCATGTACCACCACACCTTGCCATGGTCAAATAATTTTTGATGGGGGTGCCAAGACCATTCATTGGGAAAAGGACAGTCATTTGAACAAATTTTGTTGGAAAAACTTGATATCCGTATGTTGCATAATGAAAGTAGACTCTTATCTAACACCATATACCAAAATTAACTCAAAATAGATCATGTATCTAAATGGAAAGTCTAAAAAGTCACAGGTAATAAAAAAAGAAATAGATAAATTGGGTTTCATAAAAATTTAAAAATGTTTGAGCATCAGAATAACAATATAGGGGAGCTGGGATTGTGGCTTAGTGGTAGAGAGCTTGCCTAGCATGTGTGAGGCACTGGGTTCGATCCTCAGCACTGCATATAAATAAATAAATAAATAAAATAAAGGTCCATCAACATTTAAAAAAAAAACTTAAAAAAAAACAATATAGGAAGGCTGGGGCTATAGCTCAGTGGCAGAGTACTTGCGTAGCATGTGGGAGACACTGAGTTGATCCTTAGTACCCTATACAAATAAAATAAAGGCATGCCATCCATCTACAACCACAAAAATTTTAAAAACAAAACAAAAAAGACAATATAAGGGCTGGGGTTGTGGCTTAGTGATGGAGCGCTTGCTGAGCAGGTGTGAGGCACTAGATTCCATCCTTAGCACCACATAAAAATAAATAAATAAAATAAAGGTATTACATCCATCTACAACTAAAAATATATAACTACATCTATATCCATATATATATATATATTATCTCCAGGTGCAGTGACCCATGCCTGTAACCCCAGCTGCTCAAGAGACCAAAGCAGTGAGAAATTGAAGTGACTCCATTTTTGAGAAACCAGCCTCTACCTCAGAACAAAGCCTGTCCAAGGAAGGGGGCATGACCCTTGTCCTTGTAAAAACCCACAGAGCCCTCCTAGGCACATACCCACCCTGCTGAGTTGTTTGTTTGCAAATAACAGGAGAGATCCCTGACTCAGGCTAGGTGAGGACCCCTAGCAACCCCCTAGCAACCACCAATCAGCATGAGACAGGGAAAATACCTGGGATGCCAGATGACCCTCCCAGTAGTTTATGGTGGTTGATAACTTGTTGGGAAACCATGTAGTTCAGCATGTACTCCCCTTGTGGCCTAAACCAATCAGTTCAAATGAATCCCCCTCTTGTAGTAACCAATCACCCTTACCCAACTTATTCCTGCCAGTGAATATAATCATATTTTACAGTTGTTTTATGATTTTCCTGCAGTGTGTGATGATTTGCTAAGAGATGCTATGATGTATGTAAAGTCCCTGCCTTCCCCAAAGAGTGTATAAAACCCCTGCAAACCCTGGGCTTGGGGCCTCTCAGCGTCACCAGTTGCTGTGTGCGCACGGAGGACCGAGCTAGCTCGCAATAAACGCCTCTTTGCTGCTTACATCAATCTTGGTCTTTGGTGGTCTTTTGGGGGTCCCGAACTCAAGCATAATAGCAGAAGGATCGTGAGTTGCAGGCCAACCTCAGGAATTTAATGAAACCCTAAGTAATTTAGCAAGAGTCTGTCTCTAAAATAAAAATATAAAAAGGTCTGGGGATGCAACTCTGTGGTTAAGCATCCCTGGTTCAACTCCCAGGACCCAAAACCAAACCAACCAAACAAAACAGTATAGCTGGGTGCAGTAGTAATATGCCTGTAACTCCAGTGGATTCCAAGGCTGAGGCAGGAGGATCTCAAGTTCAAAGCCAGCCTCAGCAATTTAGTAAGGCCCTCAGCAACTTAGAGAGACCCTGCCTCAAAATAAAAAATAAAAAGGGGCCTGGGGTTGTGGCTCAGTGGTAGCATGCTTTTCTAGCATGTGTGACATACTGGGTTCAATTCTCAGCATCACATACAAATAAATAAAATAAAGGACCATCAACAACTAAAAAATATTTTTAAAAATAATAATAATAATAATAAAAAGAACTGGTAATGTGGCTCAGTAGTTGAGTGCCCCTGGGTTCAATCCCAAATATCAATATGAATAGAGTAAAAAGGCAATTCATAGAATAGGAGAATATTTGCAAATCATATATATATAATGAGGGATTGATATGCATAATAGATAGAGAAACTCATAAAACTCAACAATAAAAAAACAACTCAAAAATGGGCAAAAGACTTGAATACAAATGGCCAATAAGCACATGAAAAGATGTTTAACATTCCTAATCATTAGTGAAATACAAATCAAAACAACTATGAGATACCACCTCATAGACATTAGGATATTATTGCTTAAAAGCAAACAAATGCCCAAACAAACAAACAAACAAACAGAAAATAACAAAGGTTGCCAATGATATAGAGAAATTGGAATACTTGTACACTATTAGTGGAAATGTCAAATAGCATAGCCACTGTGTTAAATAGTATAGTAGTTATTAAAAAAATTAAAAATAGAAAAAAAGTGATAAATCCCCTTTGGTAGAAAGTTTGTGCATGCGAGGCAGGCACTGTACCAACTAAACTAAATCCCAAGCCCCTTTCCCAGTTCTTTTTTCTTTTTTCTTTTGAGATAGGATCTCACTAAATTGCCTAGGCTGGCCTCAAACTTGCTATCCTTTTGCCTCCGCTTCCCCAGTAGGTGGAAATAAAGGTGTGCAACATTGCACCTGGCTATCACAGAGCCAATTCTAACTATTTATTTGTGCATTTGAACCCTAGCCTTGCTCTTTGGAATCACTAATAGTTTTCTGTCTTGGCTACAAATGCATTAATTAATTAAACAAATATTTATTAAGCATATGTGCATACTAAGCATTGTTCTAGTCATTGAGAACACAGCAAGGAATAAAACTGACAAATAGCTATTGCCCAGAAGTTTGCATTTTAGAGAATTGTATCAGTCAGCTATTGCTGCAACAGTGCTATATAATAAACACCCCTGATGTTCTTGGTGATTTACAATAGTAGGCACTTATTTTTTCTTACTCACATTTCTGCAGATTGGACGAAGTTTGATCTTGGCAGGCCTTGCCTATGTTTACTGGAGAGAGGCTGGACTCCAGGCTTTGGGTCAAGTCTACTTTCCATGTCTTCACCATTCTGGGACAAACTGCCTGCCTGAGACATATTCTTCCCATGTATAGGAAGCACAAGAGAGGTGAGTAAACCCTCTCTTGTTAAGGCCTCAACTCAGGATCGTTATGGTCACTTCTTCTTACATTCCATTTGCCAAAGCTTGCCATACTATACCCAGCAGACAAGTATATACACCAACTCTAGCGCGAGGCTTTGCAGAGTCACATGGTGAAGGACCTGGATGTATAATTTTAATATTGAGATGGAGGTAGTAATCAATAGACTACAAAGATCCAATATACCATAAATAAGTGTAGAAGATAGAAAAGTAAGTTAATATATATCAAATATATAAAGCAAGTCAAGAGCATAGAGAATGAAGAAATGGAGCAAACTTTTAGATAGGGTGGTCAGGGAAGACTTTTATGAAAATGTGACATTTGAGCAAAGTCTGAGAAAAGTGAGGAAGCTAGATTAGTAGATTTCTGGGGTAAGAAGATTATAGGAAGAGACAGAAGTGAATGAAGAGGCTCCAAGAAAATATTATTTGAAGGGATCAAGGAATTGCAAGGATGCCTAGTGATGGAAACAGAATGAGCAAGAAGGAAAACAGTAGGAACTGAAACCTATTCTTTTGTTGATGGATGTTTGTTTCTATTTTTTCACTGTAACATATGCTATACATATGCTCTACTATCTATGCCTCTTTTGGTGTATGATAGAAATATCTAGAGATATAATTATTAATATAATATCTATAGTTAATTAATATAATACCTACAGTTGTAATTAATATAATATCTACAGTTGTAATTATTAAGGCATAGAATATATGTGTGTGTGTGTGTGTGTGTGTGTGTGTGTGTGTATATATATATATATATATATATATATATATATATTCCAGTTAACTAATTATTAGCAAGTTATTTGTCAAAGTGCTTTTAAACTAGTTTACACTCCTACCAGCAATATATAAAAATTTGTTTATAGTCAATAATGTCAGACTTTTTTATACAATAGCAATTATGATAAATTATATTAATATTTTACCACAGTGTGTATTATAACATTTTATTATTACTGTTATATTTTTTTTAAAGAGATAGTGGGGGAGAGAGAGAGAGAGAATTTTTTAATATTTATTTTTTAGTTCTCGGCGGACACAACATCTTTTGTTTTTGTATTGGTGCTGAGGATCGAACCCGGGCCCCACACATGCCAGGCGAGCGCGCTACCGCTTGAACCACATCCTACTGTTATATTTTGTATTTCCCTGATTATTAGTAAAGTTGAACATCTTTCTCATATTATTGGCCAGTTGAGTTTCCTTTTTTTTTTTTTTCCCATGCTAGGGCTTAAACCCAGGGTCTCTTTTTTTCTTTTGCAAGTGTTTTCTCCCTCAGAGGTACACCCTCAGCCCACCTATGGGTTTTCTTTTTTTCATCTATGTGTTTTGATGGTAGTAATTCTTTCATTGTTGTTTAGTTCTAAATCCTTTTTTAAGACCATTTTTCTAATTTTAAAAATATAGGGTTCTTTTTAAAAAAAAATATTCTTAATTATAATTTAATATTGTTATGGTCAGGATACAAAGAATGATTGTCAGCCTTTTAAAAAATATTTATTTTTTAGTTGTAGTTGGACACAATACCTTTATTTTGTTTATTTCTTTTTATGTGGTGCTGAGGATTGAACCCAGGGCCTCTTACGTGCTAGGCGAGTGTTCTGCTGAGTCACAACCCCAGCCCTGATTGACAGCCTTTAACATTTCTTGAAACTTTATTCCATATACACTATTTAGTTAATTTTTGTTAGTGTTCTAGGAATATCTGAAAATAAACTATTTTCTCTCTCTTTTTGAGTATGTTATCTAGATTGTATCTTATCTTCTAAACCTTTTATTACATGCCTATTTCTTTATTTCCATGATTTCTAATTGGTCCCTTCCACTTAAACTTATTCTTGTCTTATTTCTACCTATTTTTCATGTACTCTTTTTTTTGGGGGGGGGTACCAGAGATTAAACTCAGGGACACTCAACCACTGAGCCACATCCCCAGCCCTATTTTGTATTTTATTTAGAGACAGGGTCTCACTGAATTGCTTAGCGCCTTGCCTTTGCTGAGGCTGGTTTTGAACTCACGATCCTCCTGCTTCAGCCTCCCTAGCTGCTGGTATTACAGGTGTGCACCACTGCATCTGGCGTCATGTAGTCTTTTTTTTTTTTTAATAATCTTTGATTATCATATACCTGTTGGTGCATTCTAAGAATACTTAAAGTCTTTATTTAGCTTACAGTCTTCCCAAATTACTTTTATCATAAATTAATATTCTGAATTGTTGGCTGTTAGGGTTTTCTCCAAACTTTTTTTTTTTTTACATGTTTGGAATTCCTGTTTGCACACACAAACATTTGTTGTTTTTCTTTCTTCTTTTATGCCCATTCTACTTACATTGATCAAAGGCTACAATCTGGAGTCAGATTTTATACTGTGGTATTTTAGATTTCCTCTTCTGTTATGCTGTCAAGGAATATCATAGAACCAATTAATAAACCATTGAGCTGCTTGGTTTAGTAAAGTTGTACTTGTGTCCTTCTGGCTCTTTAGGTCCACTGTTCCAAATAAATTATAATCCAAATCAGTGCTTAGCAGCAGCCTGCTCAACCTCTTTACTAGAGTTCCTCCTTTTTTAAATTAGAACTGTGAACCTGGCTCTAATTTGTCTTAAGAACACTTTTGGTCCCTTTCACCCCCTGTTCATCTCTGCTTATTTTTGGACTTAGAGCCAATTAGGTCGAGGGCTTGGCAAAACCCATAGTTTAGTGCTTTTTTTTTTCTTTTTCCTGGTGCATGGAAATGTTCACCTGTTTTGACTGGTTTCTGTCTCTCTCCCCCTTCATCCATTATGAAACGTATTTGGAGCAAAGGGAGTGTATCAAAGGGCAATTTACTGAGCAACCTAAGTGGAAATCTACTTGGGCTTTTTTAGGAATTCTCTACAAGCAAAGAAAAGAGAGAAGGAAAATAGAGAATGCATTTAGTTTCTAAAGGAGCAATGAAAAGTCATCTCAGTTTATAACTCTATGCTAACAAAGCAGAAAAGTTAGTGATAGGGCCCTGTTGTTCCTTTCTTAATGTCTAGCTTTTACTCTCACTCAGTCCCTGCATCCTTGTCCTTACCCATTTAAAACTTCTGTTCCCTCAGAAGTCATCAATGTTCAGCATCCTGTAAATTTAGCCAAGTAATTAAATTATTCAAATTAAATTATAAATAAGGATTGTGAACTTAGTGGATATTTGTCTAGTCAATCTACAGGGTAGAGTTTGAATGTGATTGGTGATGAGAAAAGGTCTGCATGTCTACATGTCTCTTCTTACCACCAAAGGCTCAGGAACAGACTAAAGAATCTCTGAAATGAGGCCACTTGAAGTAAAGAGGCATCAATAATTCTGCCAAGGGAGAAGCAGTAGTTTTACATAATAGACTGTAAAGGTTTAAGAACCAACCCCTAAGGAGGTTGGACCCCATGAATTCCCCAGAATCCACTCAGCACTTTTCAAATCCTTTGGATAGTTAATATCTCCATTGATGTTCATTTTATTTTTGGTTATGATCTTCAGTTCATATTCAATATTACAGTCCTAGTGCCTTTCATCCTGAGCATACCCAAAGCATGTATAAAAAAGAAAATTATCGACAGAATGAGTTGACATTTTTCTTCAAGAGCCATTCTGTGGAGTTGGGCGCAGTGGAGCACACCTGTAATCCCAGTGGCTGTGGAGTCTGAGACAGGAGGATGGCGAGTTCAAAGCCAGCCTCAGCAAAGGCAAGGAACTAAGCAACTCAGTGAGATCCTGTCTCTAAATAAAATACAAAAAATAGGGCTGAGTATGTGGCTCAGAAGCTGAGTTTCCCTGAGTTCAATCTCTGGTACCAAAAAAAAAAAAAAAAAAAAGAGCCATTCTGTGGATCCACCATTTGACCCAGCTATCCTACTCCTCAGTTTATACCCAAAGGACTTAAAATCAGCATACTACAGTGACACAGCCACATCAATGTTCAGTAGCAGCTCAATTCACAATAGTAAACTATGGAACCAACCTAGATGCCCTTCAACAGATGAATAGATAAAGAACATGTGGTACATATACATAATGAAATATTACTCAGCCTTAAAAAAGAATAAAATTATGGCAGTTGCAGGTAAATGTATGCTAGAGAATATTGTGCTAAGTAAAATAAGCCAATCCCCAAAAAACAAAAGCTGAATGTTTTCTCTGATAAGCAGATGCTGATCCATAGTCGGGTGGGGGGACAGGAAAGAATGAAGGAATTCTGGTTTGTGTAGAGGGGAGTGAGGGGAGGGATGGAGCTGTGGGGATGGGAAGGAGGTCAGAATGAGAGAAATTATTACCCTATATATATATATATGATTACACTACTGGAATAATTCTGAACCATGGACAGCCAGAGGAATGAGAAGTTGTGCTCCATCTGCATAATATGTCAAATGTATTCTATTGTAAAACAAATTAACAAATAAAAATTAAAATAAATAAATAAATAAGCCATTCTAGTTCATGATATCACTGATGCCCAAAAAGATCTCTGGTCCATGGAGTGCATCTATTTCTAGTTTCTTTCATTTGTGACCTTAAACATTGATTTCTCCTTTTCAAATTTTTCTTAAGTGAATTTTCATTACTTTATTTATGAATATCATTCATATTTTGGATTCAGTGCACACAAAACACATTTCATTAGCTTTAGTGCTATCTCCTTCAATAATACGGACATGATATTAGGGAGGTTTCCTAGGATTTTCACAATCATTCCCAACTTAACTTCTCCCTTGTTTTTCAGACATCATTACAGTCCTGCATTTCGTAGTGTTTTCTTTCTCTCACTTAGAGATTTCATGTTAGACCTTTACATTTCATCTTCAGCAGGCCATACTGTTGTTGTTGGACCAAACCCCAATCTTGACCTCTCCACTGGAGTAACAGTGACATTTAGACCAACGGGAACAGATTTGAAAGTTATATAATTGAGAAAAGAAAGGATCCCTAGGGGAAGAAAAAAAATTGAGGTGAAATTCAATAGACAGATGATCTTTTGCCTTTTAAAATTCTTACTCATTTTTTAATACCCAGGCCTCTTTCATTTTATATATTTATTTTATTTTATTTTTTATGTGGTGCTGAGGATCAGACCCAGGACCTCACACGTGCTAGGTGAGTGCTCTACTGCTGAGCCACAGCCCCATCCCACAATAGTTCTCTTTTCAATGAACCCTTCTCTCCTCCCAGCAGGGTTACTTTATCTTCCTGTGCTCCCATTGCATTATAGTATTTTTCAGACTTGTAAGAGCAAACCTTGAACCCCCTGGATTCAAAGAATTGTTCTACTATTTGGCAAATAATACTTCAAATGTTTTCTGTGTGATCTTATGCAATCTTTCTGTCTTGTTTTGTGAGAGAAGAGGTTATTAATTTCAGGTTTTCACACTTAAAAATCTATTCTTTCTGCACCATCCCACAATCCCTCTCCCTGTATAAATATTCTAAATAGGAATAGCTGGTGCTTCTATTTCTCTTAGATTCCACCTCCCTTTCTAGAATTGATTTCCTTCTAGCACAGAGCAGTGACTAACTCACCAGAACACATGTATAAGAAGTCACACCACCAGTTCATATGATAGGACCATAGGAAAGATGACTCCATGACATTCCTAGTATGCCAGTGAATCTGTTCCAGGAACATGTAGAGGCAGAGGAACAAGAAGATGGCTGCAACCAGAAAAACAAAAAAGAGGTCACAGCCCATCAGTATCTTGTAATCTACCTTGACTGCCATCCCTATCTAATCTTCTGCCTCCCTCCAGAGGCAAGGATCAAAAAATAAAATCTTGGGACTTGACCAAGATGAGAGAGACCAAGGGGCCTCTACTTGGGCATAAGTCAGCTAAGGTGTATTCTATACAATAACATAGGGCAGTAACTGGCGACCTCATATGTTATCAGGAGCAAAGGAACAAGAAAATGAGTATTAAAATCCCACAGAGAAACTTTGTTACCTTGACTATTTTACCATGGCATTACCTGCCAGTCTAGGTCTGTACCTGAGATGAAGCTGAGCATGGATACTTTCAGATCAAAGTTCCTGGTCACGTTTTCTTTTTCAGGAAGGCAAGAGTTGAGAAGTATGGTGAGAGTAATAAGTATGGTGAGAATAGAGATGATGTAGAAGATTCTGGAATACTGGAGATAATCTGCAAGAAGAAAAGGAAAGGAAAGGCTCCCTTAGCCCAGTGAGAGAAAAGCCTTAAGAAAGCCAAATAGAGGGCTGGAGTTGTGGCTCAGAGGTAGGGCACTTGCCTAGCATGTGTGAGGCACTGGGTACGATTCTCAGCACTGCATATAAGTAAATAAATAAATAAAATAAAGGTTCATCAACAACTAAAAAAATTTTTTTTAAAAAATAAAGAAGAAGAAAGCCAGGGGCTGGGGCTGTAGCTCAGTGGTAGAGCACTTGCCTTGCATGTGTGAGGCACTGCGTTCAATCCTCAGCACCACAAACAAATAAATAAAGATATTGTGTCCATGTACAACTAAAAAAATTTTTTAAAAGAAGAAAACCAGACAGAGTCTGAGAGAAGGGAGTAAAGACAAAGGAGACTGAAGAGAAGCTTGCAATGTATCATCTGAGGCACCAATAAGGATCTTCTTTCATAGTTCTTCATTGTTCCTTGAAATTTCTTTACTGTGAAGGTTAACAAAGCCTTCATTATTAAACTAAGTGTAATAAACCAATATTTCTTGGCACATTTACTTAGATGTAAACTAGTTCATATGAAGTGTAACATCACAAAACCAAAGAAAACTTCTAATTCTATTCTAAAAGCAATGCATGTTCAGCCAAGCATGGTGGCATATGCCTATAATCCCAGTGACTGAGGCAAGAGGATCCCAAGTTCAAGGCCAGCCTGGACCTCTTGGTGAGATGCTTTCTCAAATAAAAACTATAAAGGAAGAAATAAATAAATAAAAGCTAAAAAGGGCTAGGGACGTAACTCAGAGGTATAACATCCCTGAGTTCAATTCCAAGTGCTGCAAATATAAATCAATAAATAAAATAGAAGTAATATGTGTTCAATGTGAATATTGGAATGACAATAAAAGTTCAAAGAAGAAGGAAAAAATAAGCCACAATTATACTAATTTAAAGCAGTCCTTGTTAGCATTTTATTTCTTTTTGTTATTTTTCTTGTGGAGTTTTTTTGGGGGTTTTCTAATATTTATTTTTTGGTTGTAGTTGGACACAATAACTTTATTTCACTTACTTATTTTTATGTGGTGCTGAGAATCGAACCCAGGGTCTCGAGTGTGAGGCCAGTGCTCTACCACTGAGCCACAACCCCCGCCCCATTGTGTGGGGTTTTTGTGGAAGATTATAAGATAGGATTCCCTCCAGATACTGGTTGTAGGCATCATTTTGTAATGGCTGCAAAATAGCTTGTCATATTCACTGCAGTGCTTAATTATTTATCCATTGTTGGACTTGGAGTTTGAGTCTATTTGCTTTTTCTTTCCTGATGTATCTGGCATGCACAGGCCTTGTCAGCCTTTGACTACAAAATGAAATCATATTTACTTTAACTCCTATATTGTAATGGTTTTAAGCCCCAAATTACCAGATTGTAGGTCTTAAACACCCAAAAAAAAAAGTCTCTTTTTTTTTTTTCTGAGGGTCCCCCCACGTTCTTATCAGACATTTGTTCAGGAAGAGGTCTGCTAGAGTTCTTTTGCTCTGATGCCCTTATCCAAGTGTCTCGGCATTTCTTTTACCCCCTTTTCTTGGCTCCAGGTCTCTGCACTAGCATTACAGATTCGATGTTGGTAAGTAGGGGGAGGGGATGCTAAACCTTACTTTTTACTACTACATCTCTAACATGGTTCTTTCCCTTTGAATTCCCCATCAATAGTTTACTGAAGGGCTGGGGTTGTGGCTCAGTGATAGAACGCTTGCAGTGATAGAACGCTTGAGGCACTGAGTTCAATACTCAGCACTGCATAAAAATAAATAAACAAAAAACTAAATATATATGTATATAAAAATTAGTTTACTGAAGATTTAAGAAATAGATGATAATTTACAACTGCAAGTAGATGTAGCTTTTCTGAGATACCACAGATCCTGTAGTATCTTCAATATCCTTTAAAGGATACCTCCCTATTTAGCTTCCTTATCTTACTGTAGCTCATCCCCACCACTGAAAGTTCTCTAAGCGCTTCTATGCCTAAAAATCCAAGTTCAGCTTCCTTGTAACCCAAAAAGAAGAGATTATGTATCAAATCAATTCCAGTCTAGGATCTCTCATAAATTTTCTTTTATTCTCTAGATTATGCTACTTATGACTAATAATAGTTATTTTATTGAGAGAAACCATATCTCTATCCACAGAGGCAAGTTGTTCTGAAACCCCCAACAAATTAACCAAATTAAAATAATTCAAGAGCAGCACATTTTCATTTAGAATCAGTCACAAACATCAGCCTAGATTGAGCACATAAAGCTCAGTGCAATAGGCTTCTTTTGTAATATTTAGCCTACAATTCCCCAGGGGTCCCAGAAAGCCTCTTCTATAGCCCTGGACCCTTGCTTATAGCCCCCTGACTGTAGCTAACCTGGACCAAGAAAGGGAACCTCATGCATGTGATTATTATGCATGGAAATTTAGACTTCCTCTTTTGCTTGCTTTAAGAAAATGTAAAGATAGACTAGGATATCACTTTGGGGGCACTTACTAATAAACAGGAAAAACTGAGCATAAACAATGATGATGAGTTAAAAAAAGTAACTTTAAAGAGACTGAGTAATTGGCTGACTTGATTTTCTTTGAGATCCCAGCCTGGAATCCCTTCAGGCCCAGCAAATTTCCTGCCATTGAGAATCTATGAGATTCTTCTGAATTTTTAAGTAAATTCACTCTTTAGCTTATGCTAGTTCAAATGATTCTGATATTTACTTTTTTGGTGTGGTGCTAGGAATCAAACCTGGGGCCTCACACATGCCAATCAAGCACTGTGCCACTGAACCACATCCCCAATGGATTCTAATATTCAAAACATGAAGGAGCATCGTGTAAGAGTATCTTTTCTCCAACTCTTGCCTAAGATAAAAAGTCCAGCTCCTCTCCCACCATGGAGGAAAGACTATAACTTCATATCTATATTAAAATCTTCTTTGGTTTCACTCCTCATCTCCTAAAAAAGTACATAAACAATATCCTCATGGCTTCACAGGAATGACTACAGACTGACAGCATAGAAGAGTCTAACCTTCTCAAAATAACCAAGTCTACCAGTAACTGTCATATATAACATCACACAACCAATCAAAACATTTAGCTTCCTAGTCTAAAATATCTGCATTTGGTTAATTTATCGTTTTTAAAATTCACATAAAACACATACACACACACACACACACACACACCACGAAATATCCCAAAGCTGAAGTCAAGTCTCTATCTCCTGTAAGACCTAAACTGATTTCAGCATTTATATAGTAGTTTTTATAGCAACTTATCCATCAAAGTTTCAAAACTCTTAGGACACAAATTACAAAATATCCTGCTCATATGTTTCAATAAAAAGCCTTAGTCCAGAAAGAGGAGAGCTCTAGATTAAAGGAGCACCCATGTGTCACCCATATGGGCCACCAGTACCCAAACATTTCTGAAGTTTACACAGGAACACCTTATAATTGGCTAAAGAGTTCTTTCCAGGGAGTATTAACTCATTATCTGGGACAAGAAATAACCTGGGTTAAGGAGAGCTGGTACGCTGAGGATACCAACAGAAAGCATGACTCTAGTCACAACTTGGCTGAGCTCCATGCTGAACTGGAGAGGTGGAGGCCAAAAGATCTTGGAAGAAGAAAGATGAAAGGCTAAAATGTGGCACACAGCTCTGAACGGTGGACACTGTGGCATTTAATTTCATGGCACTCACAGGGTGGCTTGGGTGTGTTGTCCCAGCACAGCTCATGGTTGCATAAGGTCCAGAGTCCTGCGTAGAATTCCATGCCACTCCTGGTCACTAGAAACTGCACCCAGTTGAGTGGGGATGTGGAGATCAGCATCAGGAGGCTAAAGCCACAGAGACTGCCACAGAACATTCGAATGTAGATCCGAGTCTGATTGATATATAGCTGCCGCTTCTGGGAGGAAGTCAGTTGTTTGTCTGTTGGGAGGATGGGCTACAAGGATGAGGGAAATATTGCCTACCTGAAAAGATAACCCCTGGTCCCCAAGATCTCCTACTCTTTTCTACCTCGAGTATTCCCGTGTGGGTTTGATTTGTGGGTATTTTCACTACCCTTTCTATAAAAAAAAAACCAGAATTGCTTCTGCCTTGAGAATGCTCTCTCTAGCCCCTGAGTAAGTCTTCTTCCCTCTTATCTGTGATTAGGTGTCTCCTCACCTTTTGGTATTTCCGGTCCCCCTTCACTGTGGGGACATTAGGAATGTAGAAGGTCAAGGTTAACTGTTCCCTCCTGTCCATCTTGGCAGCTAGTTCATTTTCTAACTGCCACGGAATTTGTCTCAAACCACCCTCACACGTGCCGGCAGAACTAACAGGGGATGGGACCCATGGTTCATATCCCATTCCTGTTCCATATTTTCCATCTGGTTGGACCAGGAAGAAATGGTAACACTTTATGATGGTCCTCCCCTTCCCTTCTCCAACTCATTTATTAAAGAAATCTGCAAATACATTGTCAGTTGCGATGTATCAGGCTTCATGTTAGGTTCTAGGACACAAAAAATAAAGAAGATACTCCCCTTGGAGCAAATAAAGTGTAATTTAGATTTCTCCAGGACTCAGTTTCTTGGTGTTATAATTCAAGACTATAAATATAACAGTAGCCAGTAGCCTGGAGTTCAGGGTCTTGCCCCACCTCTAAGGGGAAGGCCCAGGTATGTGTCAATAGTAACATGAACCAGTCTATCAGTTCATGTTTTATGTGTGTGTGGTATTTTTTTTGGGGGGGGGTGCAGGTTGGGTCCTGGAGATTGAACCCAGGGGCACTCTACTACTAAGCTACATCACTAGCCCTTTTAAATTTTTATTTGGAGACAGGGTCTCGCTAAGTTTCTAAGATTGGCCTTGAACTTATGATTCTCCTGCCTCAGCCTCCCGAGTTGCTGGGTTTGTAGGCATGTTCTACTGCACCTAGTTTGTCAATCTGTTATGTGACATCTACCCGTTTCTCCCTTTCTTTCTCTGGTTCCCTCTTTTCAATGCCCTCTATTTTCTGTGAGGGTTCTCCACCACCGCCACTACCACTGCTGCCAGGGCCCTCTCTGACAATGCTGGTCTCCATAGCCCTGGATGCTGGCCAATTCACTAAAAGCTACCACTCCTCAAGTTACTGCAGCTGTGCTGGTTCTATGTGGAAGTGAGGATGGTGGCCTTTCCCAACCACCCTGACCTGTTGAAACCTGTTCTTTATTTCAGCTGGTGGGAACTACTGGCAGTACTTAGTACATGTTCGTGCTTAACTCTCTGTCTCCCAGGATTTAGCTCAATGCCTAGAAGCATAGTATTTAAGGTTGAATGAGTGAGTAAAGAATATGTTTTATTTAGTTATGTATATAATATTTATTTATTTATTTGATAGTGGGGGAATCAGGGATGCTTTACCACTGAGCTACATCCCCAGCCCTTTTCATTTTTCATTTGGAGACAGGTTCTTGATAAGTTGCTTAAGGCCTCACTACATTGTCCATTCTGGTCTTGAACTTGTGATCCTCTTGCCTCAGCCTTTCCATTTGCCAGGATTACAGGTGTGAGCCACTGTGCCTGGATATTTTTATACAAAGTACAGAGATTGATGCATAAGACAGAATGGTTAACAATATCAGAAGAAAATTAAGGAAGGTTCCCTGTAGAGAGATCTTAGCTGAATTTTAAAGGAATTTACAGGTATCCAGGTGGAGGGCATTTGAGGCAAAGAGAATAGCATGTCCTAATGCAGAAAATTATGAATGACATGAGATTCTCAAGACACTAGAAACAGGGTGATTCTTCTAGGTATGGAATAAAAGGTAAGAGTTGAAGGTTGCTGATATAGGCAAGGAATAGTTCACAGGGAGTCTTTTATGCCATGCTATGATGCTATGGTATGGAGTCTCACAGTTGCTAGAGTACTCTAGCCTACTGGCATGACTACAAGTCTCTTCCATCTGCAGCAAACTCGTTTGGACAGTGTAACTGATACACATGTATGGTTAGCTAGATTCAGGATTTGAACAGGTTTGCATTTCAATCTTGGTTCCTATACCTACTTAGTTCCCATATTTTTTGATTCCTTCAAGAAATGTCCTTACCCTCACTGAACATCAATTTACTCATATCTAAAACTGAGGTAATAGTGATTCCTGCCTCAGAGAATTATTATTATAAGTATTAGTACTATTTGTGCATGTATTTCTCTGGTGCTGGGGATCAAATCTGGGGCCTTGTGCATGCTGGGCAAGGGCTTTACCACTGAGCTACAGGCCAAACCCTTTTATTATTATTATTATTATCATCATCATCATCATCATCATCATTATCATCATCATTATTTTCTTTGTGGTGCTGGGGATTGAACCCAGGGCTTTGTGCATGCAAGGCAAGCACTCTACCAACTGAGCCATACCCACTCATTATTATTATTATTTTGAAATGAAGTCTTGCTATATAGATCAGGCTAGTCTCCAATTCATGGATTCAAGCAATCCTCCCACCTCATCTTCCCACATAGCTGGAGCCACAGGCAACAGCCACTGCATCAGCTTTTTATAGAATTATTATGAAGATTAAATTAGATAATGCATTAACACCATTAATAAATGCTCAATAAATGCCATATATTATTGATAAATATATTATCTATGTTGAGCAAAAGAAGGGCTCAATAAATATAATTTAAATTAGTTTTCAAGCTGATTGTCTTTTCAAGCTTGCTTGAGTATTGTCTTAGCACAGGCCACTCTAAGACAAATGAAATAGTAATGTTAATAGAAAGGACATGTCACCACTCATCATTTCACTACTGGTACTCATCATGCATATCAACATACAGATGATATTTGTGTAAGCTGGAGTTATCTGGTCATTTGTGAACAGTGTCTAATTTGGTAGATGATGTAACACTCTAGCCATTAAAGGAACATGTTGGCACCATTCAACTCTAAGGCCTACTTCAAGGACTGCTTCTGGCCTCCCAAAGGGTAGGATGTTTCAGCCAGCTAGGAACTTGCTAGAGCCTGTGATGCACATGACAAAACAAGCCTATATTTGTATTGGGTGGATGTGCACATTGTCATTTACCTACTTTAAAAAGCAGTTGAGAGCTGGAGTTGTAGCTCAGTGGTAGTATGCTTGCCTAGCACATGTGAGGCACTGGGTTCCATCCTCAGCACCACATAAAAATAAATAAATAAATACAATGAAGGTATTGTGAAAAAAAAAAGAAAAGCATTTGGTTGGAAGAAAATAGAGTAACATTTTTGTGACTTTAAAATAAGCTGATATTTTTGTTTAAAGCAGGAATAAAAAGAAAGGAAGCAGTCAGGTGTGATGGCATTGCTTGCAATCCAAGTTACTTAGGAGACTGAGGCAGGAGGATTACAAATTCTAAGCCAGCCTGGCCAATTTACACATTGTCTCAAAATTAAAAATAAAGAGCTGGGGATGGGGCTAAGAGGTAGAGTGCATGTGAATTCAATCTCCTGTTATGCAAAATTCTCTATGTTTTTAATTTAAAAATAAAATAAAATAAATTTGTTTAAATTTGAAAAGTAGATTTTGAGTTTTAAGAGTACCTTTTCAATTTCAAATATATGTCAAATTCTCCAGTTCTTTTTCATGGTTGCAAAATATCCACTAATATACACCATTTTCAAATTTATATTTTTAGCCAAGCAATGTGATGTCTGCCAATAATTCTAGCTACCCAGGAGGCTGAGGCAGGAGGATCTCAAGTTCAAGGCCAGCCTGGGCAATTTAACAAGATGAAAAATAAAAAGTGGTGCGGATGTAACTCAGTGGTAGAGTTTTTTTTTTCTAGCATATTCAAGACCCTGGATATGGTTGATCCCTAGAATCACAAAAACAAACTGAAAGGGTAAAGTTTCTAAGCTGCAAGGCCTGAGTTAAAAAGTGAAAGACCAGGTATTGTTAAGTTCCTCTGCTACACCCAGAACCTGAAATTCCTGAGATAGTTAAGACAACTACTGGCCATTTAGCCTAGGGCCCTGTGCAGTTTGTCACGTAAGCATACAGGGCCCGAACCAATCAGTTTGAATGTGTACCCTGCTTAGGAGTGACCAATCACCCCCGCCAGACCTGTTCCCGCCAATGAATGTGCTAATCATGTATAGAGTTGTTGTTCAAAATTTTCCTGCGCCTCATGCTGATTTGTTCTGATGTATGCAAAGCCACCGCCCTCCCCAAAAAGTGTATTTAAGCACTGCTTAGCCTTTGCTCTGGGCTCTGGGCTGCTCTCGCTTCTTGAGTGAGCCTGGAGCCTCAGCACGCTGAATTGGATCCTCAATAAATCCCCTTCTGCAATGGCATGAATCAGTCTCTTGGTGGTCTCTTCCTCTGACTTTTCGCCCGGACCCTTACAAAACAAAGCCATGAATCACAAAAGAAAAAATTTGATAAATTGGATTATTTTGGAATTAAGAACCTCTGTTCACCAGATGAGACTCCTGAAGGAGCAGAAAGGTAATCCACAGAGCTGGAGAAGATACTTAAATATGTGTATCTAGCAAAGTACTTATAGCCAAAATATGTAAGGAATGTTTACAAATCTTTAGAACAGACAATCTGATTTAAAAATGAATATACCCAAGTGAGGTGGTGTAATCCCAGAGGCTTGGGAAGATAAGGCAGGATATTGTGAGTTCAAAACCAGCCTCAACGATTTAGGCAACTCAGTGAGATCCAGTCTCCAAATAAAATATTAAAAAAATGCTGGGGATGTGGCTGGGGTTGTGCCTCAGTGGTAGAGTGCTTGCCTAGCATGTGTGAGACACCGGGTTTGATCCTCAGTAACACATATAAAAAAAAAATAAAATAAAGGTCCTTTGACAAGTAAAAAAATATTTTAAAAGGTCTGGGGATGTGGTTCAGTGGTTGAGTGCTCCTGAGTTTAATCCCCAGTACGAAAGAAAAAAAAAAAAAGAACAAAGTACTTAATTGACATTTCATTAAAAAAGAGACCAAAATGGCCAACAAATATAATAAAAGGTGTTCAACCTGATTAGGGTAATGGAAATTAAAAGTATAATGAACTGTCACTAAACATCCACCAGAATGGCTCAAAGACGTTGGCAAGTATGTGAAACAATTGGAAATCTGATATACTTCTGTTGAACATGTAAATGTTATGCTTGAATTCGGAACCCCCAAAAGACCACCAGAGACCAAGATCAATGTAAACAGCAAAGAGGTGTTTATTGCGAGCTAGCTCGGTCCTCCGCGTGCACACACAGCAACTGGTGACGCTGAGAGGCCCCGAGCCCAGGGTTTGCAACAGTTTTATACATTCTTTGGAGAAGGCAGGGACCCCCACAAATATCATAGCATCTCTTAGCAAATCATCACACACCACGGGAAAATCAAATAACAACTCTAAAACATGATTAGCACATTCACTGGCGGGATAAAGTTGGGGAAGGATGATTGGTTACTACAAGAGGGGTATTTATTTGAACTGATTGGCTTAAGCCAAGAGGGGTGTACGTGCTGAACTACATGGTTTCCCAACACATTATCAACCATATAAACTACTGGGAGAGTCATCTGGCATCCCAGGTATTTCCCTGTCTCATGATAATTGGTGGCTGCTAGGGGGTTGCTATGGGTCCCCACCTAGCCTGACCGAGTCAAGGACACCTGGCGCAGCAGATCTCTCCTGTTATTTGTAGATAAACCACTTAGCAGGCTGGGAATGTGCCTAGGAGTGCTCAGTGGATCTTTCCAAGGACAAAGGTCATGTCCCTTCCTTGGACAGGCTTTGCTCTGAGTTAGAGACTGGTTTTTCAGTAAATTGGTATAACTAATTTAAAAAATTGCCTGAAAGTATCTACAGAAGCTGAAGAAGCACATTCCCTGTTCACTGTAGATAAATATACAACAGAGAAGCATTCTATGTGTCCACCAAAAGACATGTGTTAGTATCTTCATGACAGTACTTTTCCTAGTAGCTCCAAGATGGAAACTACTAAAATGCTCATTAATAGAAGAATGGAAAATTGTAGTATATTCATATAATGAAATACTATACAACAGTGTGTAAAATCAATAATCTCGTGAGCAAGATGGTGAATATCATAAACCTAATGCTATATAAAAGAAGCTAGACACAAAAGAGTCCATATAAATGATTTTATTCATATGAAGTTCAAAACAAGCAAAACCCATCTGTGTCATTAGAGGGCGGAAATACTGTTGGAAGGAAAGTGCTTAGGACTAGAAAAGGATGTGTAAGGACTCCCCCACCCCAGTATGGGGGATTGAACTCAGGGCCTCATGTATATTAGGAAAATTCTTTGCCATTGAGTTACCTCCCTAGCAAGGGGCTCTTGAGGTGTTGGAATTGTTCTCTTTCTCTATTTGGGGACTGATTACTAGCCACACAACACACACACACACACACACACACACACACACACACACAAATATATTATACTTAAGTGAAAAGTTAAAAGAATAATTTGAATATATGAATCAAGAATTTTAGCCAGGTGCAGTAGTACATGGCTAATCCAAGCTACTTGGGAGGCTGAGGCAGGAGAATAGCAAGTCAAAGGGTGAAGTAGATGTGAAGTCAGGGATGAGACAGGATGGGTCCTGAGACACCAAGAAGTAGCCTTGGTTCCTGGTAGACTTTCTGAAATGCTTGACCATGGCTATTGTTTTTTTTTTAATCTGTAGATGATTAAGAAGATAATAATTCCCCACTGTTGAGCTAGTTGGGGTTCATTTTCTTGCAACTAAAAGATGTCTGACAAGAATATCAAATATTTAACCTTTAACCGTCTAGAATACAAAAAATCTTTTTCATTTATGGGACATCCTCATATTACATATCATCACTCATAGTAATGGGAAGACTAAGTTTCTCTGACATTGTTTGCATTTTTAGAGTGATAATTACTTCAACACTTCCTGGATGTTTACTTGTTGGCTAAATAATCCTTTATCATTACTCTGGCCTCCTGCCACTGTCTGGCTGATATAGTTTCAAGGAAGTTTAATAAAGTAAACTAACTTTCTTTCCCTCTGTCTACTAGTTATTGAATGCAGAGGCCCTATACCACTGAGTTACACCTCCAGCCATCTTTATTTTTTGAGACAGGGTCTTAATACATTGCGTAGGCTGGCCTTGGCCTTCCTCAGTCTCCCAAGTAGCTGGGATTACAGTGCCCGCCCCTCACATGCCTGGTGGTAAACTTTCTTTAAAAAGATACATTAGCTGCTATGCAAAGGGGAAATAGCACTGACAAAAAACACAGTGGTTCCTAGATTATTTGCATCATTGCTTCTTTCTAGTTCTAGGGTTTACTGAAAGTTGGCCATGCATATTCAAATCTAGTTATCATTCCTCTCTAGAATAAGGCAGTGGATTAACAACAGTGGGCTCCACAGTCAAACTGCCCTCAATACCAAGAAG
This sequence comes from Urocitellus parryii, assembly GCF_045843805.1. Lineage (NCBI taxonomy): Eukaryota > Metazoa > Chordata > Mammalia > Rodentia > Sciuridae > Urocitellus > Urocitellus parryii. The sequence continues at coordinate 115,874,479 of NC_135536.1, read as the reverse complement.
ACTAGATTTTTTTTTGGCATTTCCAGAGGCATAATTCCAGAGTGGGTAGAAAGAGTTCCTGTTAGGGAGGCCACACAGTTATGGATAAATTCCAGCTCTGACACCTTCAGGATATATGTGAGCTTAGTAGAATAATTTCAATTAAAAAATTTATTGGCATGTCTACTGCATGCTAAACACTGTGCTATGCGCAGCATGGATGAATTTACTAATTTGACAAACATTTATTGAGCACAAATATCAACCTGGAACTATCCTAAGGGATGGAATTATTCCTATGAATAAGATGCTAGTCTTGCTCTTGAGAAATAGCACTTCAACCTCTTCATTTGGCCTCTCTTAAATGAGAGATATAAATTAGATATTTTGAAAGATCACATCTAACTCTAAACATTTGTGTTTCTCAAAATTATCCCCTATACCTCTGTACTTCTTTTGAAGCGGGGAGGAGTTCTTTTATTTAGTACAAGCAGACATACAATAGGGATTTAAATAAATCCTCTATTCTCTTTTCTTACACAACAATATCTTTATTATTTATTTATTATGTGGTGCTGAGGACCAAACCCAGCACCTTGCACGTTCTAGGTGAGCTATCTACCCCTGAAACACAACCCCAGCCTCAAATACCCTATTTTCAACATACATTGTAAACAGCATATACTGAGTTTGGTAGTATAATGCTTTTTCCTAAATCCTTGTTAGGGCTCAATTTGTCTCTATGGAATTTTATGGAGGCATGATCTTTATTCAGGATAGCATGAGGTCAGGAGCAGAACCTTCAAACCATGAATTCTGATCAGCTGCCCTATGTGACACTAACTCTGCCAGGTTCCTGAGGAAGAGATTTGTCAAGGATACTCCAGGACAAGGAAAACTATAGCTGTGTCTTGACCCAAATCTCTAATGAACCCTCTATACCAGTGAGCCATCTATCACTACCAGGGTCTCCTTTGGCCTGCTCTAGGGCCCCTTCCCCTGGACACTGTTTTAGTCAGCTTTCTTGCCTCTGTGACCAAAAGAACAGACAAGAACAAGTCTAGAGAAGGAAGAGAGTTCATTTGGGGCTCATGTTTTCAGAGGTCTCAATCCATACATGGTTGACTCTGTTGCTCTGGACATGAAGTGAGATCATGATGGAAAGGTATGGAGGAGGAAAGCAGCTCAGGACATAGTAGTTAGGAAGCAGAGAATGCTCTGCTTAAGCCATACACACATCTGCCCAAACTACATAAATTTGACTTTTTTTTTGTCTAAAACCTCCAACATCAGACATCCTGGTATGTTGGTCTAACCCTATATGGGATTTCTGGCATTTTTGCATTAGTTTGTTTGAACTAGATATAAGGTTACAGGGAGCAAGAGCCTTATTCAAGCAGTTTCTATGGTATAGGAGATTCCTCTTGGTATTATTGTGAGGATGAAAAGAAACAACATAGTTCAATAACAGGAAAAATAAAGCCCCAAAACTATATATATATATTTGGTACATATTTACATGGGACATACAAAAGATACAAAAGAATATAGAGGACAAAGTCTCCCTTCCCATCCTATGTCTTAGCCACTCAATGTCTCTCTTTGAAAACAACCAGTATATATGCTTCAAGACACATTCTATGGATATACAGATAAATAAACACACCACATATTCCCTCCTCTTTAGTATTTTCTTTCTTGGAAAGCCTGATAGGAATTTTGTAATTTCTTAGTGTTAAATAGTCATGCTCAGCACCATGCCCAATTAGATGCCTACTCAATGCATCCTCATCAAGATGCTGAGGACATCACTCAAGTGTGGTCTAATGGCACTAGTAAGGTTTCCAAGCTTTGAGTTACTTGTTATTTTTATTTTTCTTAAAAGTGGAGGTTTTTCAAAGTTCTAATGTCCTGATATGTGGATGCTAACATACTAAGAGGTGGGGTAATAGAAATTCATTGGATTAGACAAAGGGGGATGAAGGGAAGAAGGGAGGGAGAATGGGAATAGGAAAGGTAGTAGTATGAACCGGACAGAACTTTCCTGTGTTTATATATGAATACATGACCAGCAAAACTCTATATCACATGCAATCACAAGAATGGGATCCTAGTTAGAATAAGTTATACTCCATGTATGTATAAAATGTCAAAATACACTTTATTGTCATTTAGATCTAAAAAGAACTAATAAAAAAAGAAGAAAAAGTGGAGGTTTTCTTACTTTGACCTACAATGTGTATTTTACATTATCTAATGGTCCTAGTCCCCTAATAGGCAACATGTGGGAGGAGTCAGTATTACAGCTTGTCAAGCTAAAAGGACCACTTTTTACATACAGAATAGAATTTGTGTTTCTAAAAATAGGTACACTCCTTTTGTCTATTGTTTGTAAAAAGTTTATGATCCTCCAATGGCAGGAGTTTCCTATAAACCATTATTATTATTTGTATTCTATTGGTCTGTTATGGAGCTGTAGATATAAACATTCCTTAAGTTGTTTTTTGTTGTTTTGTTCTTTTATTTGGGGGGGGGGGACACAAGTGAACCCAGGAATACTCTACCACTAAGCTACATCCCCAGCCCTTTTAAAACATTTTGGATTGTCCAGACTAGCCTCAAAATTTTAGTCTTTCTTCTATTTTGCCTTGGCTATTTCACATATTTTCATGATTTCAGCTATCATCCCTGGGCAGATGACTCCCAAACCTCTCTTGTGAGGTCCCAGACTTGGATCTGCTAGACATCACATTCTGCCTTTCAAATTCATCAAAAGCAGCATGTCTTGCTGGGCATAATGGTGGCGGCACAGCCTATAATCCCAGAGACTCCAGAGGCTGAGGCAAAAGGATCCCAAGTTCAAAACCAGCCTTGACAATTAAGCAAGGCCCTCAGCAATTTAGTGAGAAATAAAAAATAAAAAGGGCTGGGGATGGTTCAGTGATTGAGAGAGCCCCTGGTTTCAATTCCTGGTACACACACACACACACACACACACACACACACTAAAAAAAAAAAAACAGCACTCATCTTTTCCAAAATCTATTCTTTTGTGTTCATTCAGTACTCTATCATTAGTCAAGAAACCAAGCTGATAAGCCCTCATGTCTTTTTCTTTCTCCTTTTCTTTGTTTCTATCCCCACTCTACCCATTAGTTGCTCACTTCTATCTTTCTGTGTCTGAACTGTACTGCATTCTGCCACCCCCCAAATACTCCTTTCCACCACCATTTCTTTAACACAAATCTATTGAAGGTCCCCATTGGTGCTCTGTTTCCTAAACGTATAAAAAAGCCCTGTCCATATCTGGACATCTTTGAACTTAAAATTTTTTTAAATATTTATTTTTTAGGTGTAGATGGACACAACACAATGCCTTTATTTTTATGTGGTGCTGAGGATCGAACCTGAGTCCCACCCGTGTAAGGAAGCGCTCTACCACTGAGCCACAATCCCAGCCCCTGAACTTAAAATTAAGCAGGGAAACTTGGAAAAGTTACATTGACTGAATGGAAGATCAAAGAAGTGTTTAAAACAGAAATACCAAAGTGAAATGAAAGTAATTTGGGGCCCTTTCTGTGATCAATGAGTTCTTTGTTGAAGTGCATCTCAGTTTGGTGTACATTCAAGGGTTTTCCAAGATATTGGAAATGTATTTCCAACACATTTCCTTTATATCTCTTTGGTCCAATGAAGTTTGGAGAGTGTGAATGACAAGTGTAAATGAAGTTGTATGGATGGTTATTTAATTATTATGTAATTCCATGTCTGGATGGTTATTTAATTATTATGTAGTTCCATGTCTGAAGTTCAAAAGTTAGGAATAAATGGCATGCAAAAAGACACGTTTATGTAAAAAAAGTATACCATAAAGAAAAATATGGCCCAGGAAATGTGTGGCAGGACTGGAGAGGTCAATTATTACAAGAAGTATGTGTCTAGATTTGGGAAAGCCTGCTGAGAATTATAGACTAAACCTGAATAAGATAACTGAGATGATTATATGACTAGGAGAAAATAGAGAATTGGGCTAACAAAGGAAAATGCAACTCAGAATACTAACTACACAAAGAAATTGTACATGTTCACTAGTGGGAAATTGCATAAAGTTTTGTAAATCTAGCACTAGGAAGGGAGGAGCTTAGAGAGAACAGTGTGCAGTAGAGGCAAAGATGCTCCCCTGTGAGATGAAATGGTTTTAAAGAGAGTCAAGAAGCAAAGACAATTTTGGCACTCTCTACTTAAAATTAATTTAATAAAGTTTAAAGTCTTGTTGATATAGTTGGCCATTGTGACAGAAATGAAGCTATCAATCCCAAGTGAATTCTGAATCCCATAGCACACGGGGATGTTCAGGTTGTTTAGAAATTTCTTTGCCACTAGGCTCAGAGATAATCATTACCAAATGCCAAATGCCAATGTCTCGGCTTGGCACAGAATCACGAGCCACCACACAGCTTTGTAGATTCAAATAGCAATTCTTTATTCCCGATCTCACACCAGCCTCCACACACGTTCAGGGCAGTCTCCCTCTGCCCCCACAATTCACCTACTCCAGAGGCTATTTCCAAATCCCATTTGAATCTCATGAGAACTCAAGGGGAACAAGCAGCAGGAACACCCTAATCCCAGCAGCAATAATCTTCAACCTCAACTTCCCTAAAACCCATATTCTTAAACCGGGAAACGCCTTAAACCAGGAACACCCTAAACCCAAGGACCGGGATACTTCCTCAAACCTGGATCCACCCTCGATCACCTTGAGCAGGGTCATCTTACTAAAGCATACATGCAATGTCCCATCGAATGTCCTCTAAGCAGCATGGGGTTCGCTGGCAAGGAGATTTTGATGCATCATACCTACTTGGCAATGGCCCTCAGCAAACAAATTAGGCTTTCCCCATTCAATATATAATGTATATATGCTAGCAGATTTATCTTAGTTCTGGCCTTGTTGCTCCTTCACTAGGGAAATTTGTTTTAGGGCTGGGGTTGTGGCTCAGAGGTAGAGCACTTACCTAGCATATGTGAGACACTGGGTTCGATCCTCAGCACCATATAAAAATAAAATAAAGATGTATATAAAGGCTGGGGATGTGGCTCAAGCGGTAGCGCTCTCGCCTGGCATGCGTGCGGCCCGGGTTCCATCCTCAGCACCACATACAAAGATGTTGTATCTGCCGAAAACTAAAAAATAAATATTTAAAAATTCTCTCTCTTTAAAAAAAAAGATGTATATAAGTAAATTTAAAATTTTTTGTTTTCCCATGGACTCAAAAGAGTAAAATTTCAATGCAACATGCAGTCCAGCTTTTAAAGAAGTACTATAAACATATAAGAAAACAGATTTTGGAGCAAAAGACCTGGGTCCAAATACTGGTTCTGACAACTATCTATGGTAATTTGAGGTCTATGGTCAAATGATTTTAATTCTGAGAGCTAGTTTCCCCATCTGTAAAATGTAGATTATACTCAATTTCACCCCATTGTGAAAAAAAATAATATAACATATGTCTGGTACATAGTATCTCATTTTATAGTTTACCACTTCCCTTATTACTCAGCTTCAACCTACTTTCTAAGATTATTTTTGTCAGTATTTCTCTTCATGCATTATTCGTTCCAACCAAATAGGGTAGTTTCCCGGAATCCTTCCAGATTCTTCAGCAATCTTCACTTAAGTTTATTCATCCAAAACATATTCATCAAAGGTCTGCTGCGTCCCAGGAAGATCCTAGAGTAAACATGTTTTCCTTCTAGACTATCATCCTTATCCATGGACTGCTCTTTTCCTCTATGTATCAAAATTCTGACTTCAAAAATTAACACAAATCCTTCCTCATTCATTCAACAATGACTTGCTACAGACTATGTGCAGAGTCCTGGCTTAGGAAGCAAGGATACTCATTCATATGAGATCTACAGGGGATACAAACAAATAAAGAAGGCTAAAATAAGAGGTGCTATGTAGGGCTGGGGATGTGGCTCAAGCGGTAGCGTGCTCGCCTGGCATGCTTGCGGCCCGGGTTCGATCCTCAGCACCACATACAAACAAAGATGTTGTGTCCGCCAAATACTAAAAAATAAATATTAAAATTCTCTCCCTCTCTCTCACTGTCTCTCCCTCTCTCTTAAAAAAAAAGGGGGGGGTGCTATGTAAAAGCCCCAGAGTAGGGAATGCTTTGAAAAACTTCTTGCATCACAGCACATATGGAAAGAGTTCTTCACTAGCTGCCCCATCCCCAGTTGAGGGGATCACTGTCCAGCCATTTATACTCCACTCACAGCATCCTTGTTGGGCTGGTCTAGATTGAGACCTAAAGAATAAGTAGATGATAAAAAGAAGAGACAGTTAGGCCCCTCAGTCATTCATTTAACAAGTTACTTATTGAACTTATACTGTGTGCCAGACACTGTGCCAGGGGCTAGGAGTATAACAGGGAACCCAGAACCTGTTCTTAAAGAGCATTTCCTCAAGTGGAACAGACAAATGGACACACACTTACAATAGTATGGGATCAGTGCTCTGAAGGAGATAAACTCAGAGAGTCATGGGATCCCAGAGGGGGAACTTACCCAGGTTTGAGAAGTCAGTGATTTTCAGGGAGGTAAAATTTAAGTTTAGATGTTTGATTAGGTGGTAGATGTGGGAAGTGGGAGAGGTATTTCAAGAAGGGAATAGAGGGCTTGGAAGTAAGGAAATTATGGAACATAGTCTTTTCTTATTCCAAAAACCCTATATTCAATATACCATCTTCTTTTAGACCTCTGTGCCTTGCCCATGCTCCCCTTCCCTGCCTGGCTAACTCATACTTTAGGAGCCAGTCCAAAGGTCACCTTCTTTGTAAAAGACTTCCCCAGACAAAATTAGTCATTTTGCTCTCTGCTTCTGCAGTGATGACTCTTTTTTTTTCTTTTTTTAAATTTCTTAGATGTTGATGGACTTTTATTTTATTCATTTATTTGTATGCAGTTCTGAGAATCGAACCCAGTGCCTCACACATGCTAGGCAAATGCTCTACTACTGAGCCACAACCCCAGTCCACAACATTTACAGTTTTTTTTTTTAAAGAGAGAGTGGTAGAGGGAGAGAGAGAGAATTTTTTAATATTTATTTTTTAGTTTTCGGCAGACACAACATCTTTGTATGTGGTGCTGAGGATCGAACCCGGGCCGCACGCATGCCAGACGAGCGCGCTACCACTTGAGCCACATCCCCAGCCCCGTGATGACTCTTAATTTGTGAGCCAAATAACATTGTCTGACACTAAATTTTTTTTCTGATATCTATAGTGACTTTATTAGAAGCTATAGTTATAAAAATGAAATCATGTCTTTATTAATTTAACAAGCTGCCTTTAATAAAAGGGAAAATTACAGAATCAACCAAACATTATATATTATTAGTATCATTATTTTTATTATTAATCTACTGTAAAAAATTGATGGCTGTGTACAGTGGCACACACCTGTAGTTGTAGCGAGTCTGAGGCAAGAGGATTACAAGTTGGAGGCCAGTCTCAACATTTAGGTAGACCGTGCCTCAAACAAATAGTTGGAAATACTGAATAAATAGTAATTTAAATAATTTATATTGCTAAGAACTACTTACTCATTTAAATTTCCTTTCCTTTTTTTTTTGGTATTGGGGCTTGAACCCAGGGGTACTTAACCACTGAGCTACATCCATCCACATCTTTTTTTGAATTTACTTAGAGACAGGGTCTCACTGAGTTGCTTTGAACTAGAGATTCTCCTGCTTCAGCCTCCCAAACTACTGGGATTACAAGTATATGCCACTGCACATGGCTAAATTTTCACTATTTTATGCTAGGCTCTGAACATTTATTTAGGTTATAACTGTTTAGAAACATAGTTATTTATTAACTTTCTAATTGTATGATATATTGGTGAGATAGAATGATTGAAATTTTTGAAATATTGTCTCAAAAATATGTAAGTACTTTCATTAGTAATTTTATAATTTCTTCATCAAGTCCAGCTCTTTAATCTTGTGACTGATTCCTCTCCCCTGGTATGGGATGAATATCACAGAAGAGGGTGCTCTGGCGCATACTCAGTCCTGAAACCTCTTGCTTTCACCTTTGAATCTGTTGTGAACCCTCCTCAATTTTGGATCCTAAAACCTGATTTGGCTCTTCTGACAATGACTCTGGGATTCTCTAGGTTGTTACTCTGGATATTGACTGATGGAGTACCCATTTATTAGTACTGATGAAAATTTAGATTTATGCAGTGAAGAAATTAGCATTAAGAATGCAAGTATTAGCACAGTGCTTGTCTGTAATCCTAGAGACCTGGGAGGCTGTGGCAGCAAGATCACAAGTTCAACATCAACCTGAGCAGCTTAGCAAGACCTTGTCTAAAAATAAAAATAAAAAGGGCTGGAAATGCAGCTCAGGGATGATATATCCCTGGGTTTGATCCCCAATACCTCAAAGTCAGTTATTTAAAAAATTTAAAAGTACTTACTAGCCAAGTGATGGCAAACCATAGCATAGTTTTTATTTCCTTTTGCAGTGAGGATTCAACTTGCTGTATGTTAGAACTTTTAATATTGCCCCACAAATTCCTAAGGTACTGTTCATTTTCAGGGCCTGGATGGAATTTGTTTCAAGTTTTGGAACCCAAAGACTGTAGAGACAATTTTGTATGTGACTTGGCAGCACTCAACTATGCTGTAATAATATAGTGATGAACAAGGAAGATTGGAGTCTGACTTAATAACTATCTGTAGAATTCTGACTGACCACTCCTCAAGCCACTTTTCTGGATACCTATTTCCTGGACCTACAGCTTTCTTCCTTCCCCAGTGCTGTAGTTCAGGCTCTCATTAGTCTCTACCTCCTATAAAAAGGGCCTCCTAACTGGTTTTTTATCTATCCAAGTATTGAGCCTATAATTTCTAAAACACAGATCTTTGGGATGACTTTCAACGGTCCACAGAATTAAGTTCTGGTTCTTGGACTTTCTAAGTCAGCCCCAGCAGGAAGAAGCCTCTGTCATTACTTCTGGGCATTCTCCTTCCTGCTTTAGGTCCCAGCAGTATCTCCGCTGCTGGCAGTAAATACCCACCAGGGTATGTAGAATTTTGTCTGGAGGGAGGGGATTTGAGGGCAGTCAACTAGGAGATTCATAATTAACGGTGAAGGGAAGAGCACCACGTGCAGGCAGGCAATGGATGCCTCAAGTTTGCTTTAAAAGTACACATTTTTTTTTTCAGGTCATAAGTAGATCACATTGTTGTGACCTTATGATCCCTTCTCTAGCAGAACACTCCAGTCCACCGAATTCCAGCTTCTTCTAGCCACCCAGCATTTTACAGAACGGTCTTGTGGCTCTAATCTTCGGTTACCTTGGCCTGGAACGCCCCTGAGGCCGGGAGAGCGCTGACTCCCCGTCCAGGTCGCGCCCTAGCGGGGCCTTTTCCCTTCAGCCCCCTACGTAGGTCCTGCGCTTCCGCAATGGAGCGCGCTTGGTAATTCTAGTATAGAGTCGCGGCCTCGGTGGTGATCGGCCATTCTCTGCTTCCCCAGGCCGTGAGTCGTCAGCCCCGGGGAGCCGCGGCCGATGTCGCGCACCATGGGTCGCAAGCAGTTGGAGCTCCACATCCAGGCCGCGAGACTGTCCAGCCCCGGTCGCCGAGAATGAGACGTCTGGGTCACGTGACACGCCGATTGTCACGCGGGCGCCGCTCACCTGACCAGGCTCTCACGTGGCTCAGCCCGCTGTAGGGAGGGGTCACCGGCGAGCCATGGCAGGCCCCAGGCTTTGGTTTCCGCTGCTGCTGGCGGCAGCGTTGGCGACCTGGGCAACGGCCCTATGGCCCTGGCCCCAGTACATCCAAACCTCCCACCGGTACTACAACCTTTCCCCCTACAAATTCCAATTTCGGTACCACAGCAGGTCCGCCGCGCAGCCGGGCTGCTCTGTCCTCGATGAGGCCTTCCTACGCTACCGTAAAGTGCTCTTCGGTTCGGGTCCTTGGCCCCGTCCTAACTTATCAGGTGAGTCACACCTGCCCGATCTTGTTACCCCGCCCTGAAAGAGCTGCCTTGGGACAGCCCCCTCAAATCTCTGCAGACACCCACCTTTTGTTTTTGCCCAACACTTTGATCACACACTCCATTTCCTCTTGCCCTTATCCTACTGCTTGCTGTCCTCTCAGGCACTCCCAGGTTTAGTCCATTCACCCCTTCACTCAGCTGACTTCTAGGGCCTGGCTCATCTGTAATCCTTCCTTTGGCTATATTAGGTATTCATCCCAAAAATGTCTACTGTAGAACTGTAGTTCAACGAAAATATCAAATTGTGGAAAATTGTGCCAGTAGACATCTAAGATGATCATTCTGATCATATTCAAGGGAGGCTGGGGCTCCATGAATCGACCAGTGCTAGGTAGAAGAGACCAGAGAAGACCCTCAAAATTGGTGAGACAAGATTCAAAAACTTATGCCAAAGTACATTAAAATGTCTGGCACATAGTACGTCCAGTAAATGTTTAAATTGTGAGAGAAATCAAAGAACACTTTCACAAGGAAGTGAGTTTCCAGGAGCCATTTAAAATGAGGTGGTAGGTATAATTAGCTGGGATTGAGAGGAGGGTATTCCAGGCCAGAAGAACCTTGAGCAAAGGGTTATGACTGAGCACAAAGTTCTAACCTGGTGAATGTGATGGGGCTGGGGCCTGGAGAATGGGTAAGGATGGGATTGGGAAAGTATTCGCACAGATAGATCTACCAGATACTTAGGACATCATTGTTCCTGAACTGAATAATCCCATCCCTTCTCTCAGTGCTTTTATTCTAAAATGGAAGATTATCATGAGTATCTGTATCCTTCTGAAGGC